>NW_008626570.1:0-47221 GCF_000691845.1 Merops nubicus
GGCTGTGACCTGAATGATCGGCTGAAATACCCGCCGCGCTCTCTGTCCAATCTGTCTAGCTTACATTTCGGAAACGCTGGGAACGATGGTTAATGGAGCAGGGTCACACAGACCTTTCCGTAGAATCCCACCATGGTAGGGGTTGGAGGGACCTCTGGGGACCACCTCGTCCAACCCCCCTGGTTCCAGCAGGGTCACCCAGAGCAGGGTGCCCAGGCTGGCATCCAGGCAGGTTTGGAATCTCTCCAGAGCAGGAGACCCCACAACCTCTCTGAGCAGCTTGCTCCAGAGCTCTGGAAAATAATTTCTTTTGTTCAGATGGAACCTCCTGGGTTCCAGTTTATGCCCATTACATCTTATAATGTTGCTGGGCTCCACTGACAAGAATCTGGCCCCATCCTCTTGCCCCCGCCCCGGGCCCTTTAGCTGTTGATAAGCATTGATCAGATCCCCTCTCAGTCTTCTCTGGGCTCAATAGCCCCAGGTCCCTCAGCCTTTCCTTGGCACAGCGATGCTCCAGTCCCCTCAGCATCTTCATAGCCTCCACTGGACCCTCTCCAGTAGCTCCTTGTCTCTCGTTAAGCCTTTTATTCTTCAAACAGACTATTAAACTGTGCCTTCATAGTCAGCCAAACCCTCAGCGAGCACATGGACAGAACAACCCATTCCAGCCCACAAACAACAGGACAAAAAGAATGTGGTCCAGTAACCACATGCACCTCAAGGGTCAATGTTACCTGCTTTACACTGGTGGCAATGTTGTGCTTATGGGAAAATACAGATAAGAATTCTTTTTCCTGCAAAGAAACAAACCCAAACCTGAATAGAAATAAAACTGCCCTTCAGCTGGCTGCTGTGCTTGAAGCCTTCACATGACAGCTATGTCAAGACTAAAACTGTAGTCACGTGTTGTTTCATTCAGTGTTTCTTGGATTGATATGTAAGCACACAGCTGTTATCTAAATGAAAATGTCCTGTGGTGATACAGATTGAATTAGCAGAGAGGATGTCTAAACTGTAATAACTTTAAAAGCCAAATAGCCTTATTATGAAATCAGTTTTTTTTATAGGTGTCTCATATTTTGATGTATCTTCCCTAAAAATTGGCATTATTCCAGTTTGTATTTCTCTGTGATTGCCTCCTCTTTGGTTCAAGCCACCAACAGTGTTTCAAGAGATCACCTGAATACAGATTGACACAATTTTTTTCTCAGTGAAATTTATATAGTCACAGACATCTGGAAATTTTTCTGAACCAGTCATTTTATTTGCATAGCATTATTATCGTGACCAATGTTTTCTCACACAGCTATAGACTTAAAACTGTTAATTCCTATCTGGCAGCTCTAGTTCCATAACTAATATTGGTCCTATATTCTTGTTATGTCTGAAATGCTCTTCAATTCTCCTAGTTATTTTCTTCCAAGAAACTAAAACTAGCAGCATTTACAGCCTTCTGTCTGGGAGTAACTCAGGTAATGGAGACAAAAAGCTTTTTATTTTCAAAATCTCACTACAGTTGGTGCTGTCTAGAAGTAAGTATTTAATTAAAATACAAAGAAAAAGTAATAAAAATCAATTATGGAAAATATCCACCAGCCCACCCCCAAATTTTGGATATGATTTAAGAGAGAAAAAGGAAAGGAAAGAATAAAGTTAAAAGAAAGGTAAAATTAATAGGAATTTCCTTAGAGAAACATTTAAAATAAAAATATTGTAGAGGCTTTAAAAAGAGTGATCAGGATAGGGATAGACAATAAAATTTACATGCTTAGGTTTATAAACATTAAGGGACAATCAGTTTTACGGGCTCAGAGGCTGAGATAGGGATCTGAAACCTGACATGTGTAAAGGACTCATTGGACTGAGACTGAAGTAAGACAGTCAATACAGTCATTAAACTTCAAGGACTGGTGTTGCCAAATTAAATTTATGGCCTAAGCAAAGACAGAAGCAAAAACTTAAGATACAAAACAATTACAGATTTGCACATTGGGATTACCTCAAACCTCAGGAACAAAAGGGAGACCTTTTTATCTACTAGGCAGCTTATAAATTTGGAAGGTAATTTCCTATAACTTGTAAAGTTAGGAACACAAGTATTTAAAAAAGCAAATAAGAAGTATGTAGTTAAAGTGACAAAAGTCTTGGGTTTGGATAGAGAGAAAGCAGAGGGTTTAGGTTTACTTAGTTACAGTACATTCCTTAACACAGTTTAACTGGCAGCATGTAACCTGCATGCTGTCTGTGGGATCTTCTGTCCAATCTGCTACCTTCTTCTTGGAGGAGGTAGAGAACAATTATTTATGTTGCACTTACTTGTCAAACACCTATTTCTGTTCTTCAGGGAAAGGTCTCCTGCCTTCAGTAGTCTCAGAACCCCAGAATGTTAGTGGCTGGAAGGGACCTCCAGAGATCATCGAGTCCAACCCCCCTGCCAGAGCAGGACCATCTAGTCTAGGGCAGGTCACACAGGAACACATCCAGACAGGTCTTGAAAGTCTCCAAGGTAGGAGACTCCAGAACCTCCCTGGGAAGCCTGCTCCAGTGCTCTACAACCCTTAACACTAAAGAAGTTCTTCCTCATGTTGAGGTGGAACTTCTTGTGCTCCAGCCTGTATCCATTGCCCCGTGTCCTATTACAGGGTACAAGTGAAAAGAGGTTGTCCCTTTCTTCTTGATACCAAGCCCTCATATATTTATACACATTAATTAGATCCCCCCTAAATCTTCTCTTCTCTGGCCTAAAAAGCCCCAGGTCTCTCAGCCTCTCCTCATACAGCAGGTGTTCCAGTCCCCCACTCATCCTCGTAGCCCTCCACTGGACACTCTCAAGTAGATCTCTGTCCCTCTTGAAATGGGGAGCCCAGAACTGAACACAATACTGCCCTTCACCCTGCCCCCAATCACCCTTGTAGCTCTCATTTTTTCCAGGGATGGAGGTGAGGTTGACTGCTCTGTAGTTTCCTGGATCTTCCTTCTTGTCCTTTTTGAAGACTGGAGTGGCATTGGCTTTCCTCCAGTCCTCAGGCACCTCTCCCGTTTGTCACGATGTAGTGAAAATGATGGAGAGTGGTAGAGTGACATCTCTCAATACAGAGTACTTAAAAAGGTCTGTCAGCAATGTTCCTAAATAAAAAGTGTTCAAAGCAAGACATCTTCTGGCAGAACCAGGACAGCTGTTGATGCTTTGATATGATGGGTTTTTTTTATGGCAGTTCTTCAGACTTGAACTTGGCTGCTGTATTTTGCTCAGTTTTTACTACAGTGAGGCTAAGACTTCCAGAGAAAATACAATTTTCTTTTGATTCTGCTTTGGTTCAGCTATGACCTGTCAAAACAGTGAGAAATCCTGTCTGTCCTGGGCCTGTCCGGGATTGGATTCCCAGCAACTCTGAACTGGGAGCATTAGCAGTGGGAGGGAAAGGTAGAGGTAGATTACACTGAGAAGGCACAATACTGAAGCTCAGAGAAGTGTCTGATGTAGAGATCTGGTAGCAGGGGCAGAAGGAAGAGATGTTTCAGAGTTCAAGAGAGCTTTAAGAGTGAGGGGTTTTGCTAGAATTTCAGGAGTTCGGTAGCTCTTGAGAAAATGCCACCTTTTGATACCAGATTCTTGCTAGAACCACTTTGGCCATTTGCTGTTCTCCAGCCGTTAGACTTTAATGCCTCATTTATAATTGCCTTGACTTTCACAGTGTTTCTGTGTAAATTTCCAGGATGAAAATATAGTGGTTTGTTTGTTGTTTTTATTTTTCTAACCAACAAAACAAAACCCACACTAGAGTTGAGAGAATGAAGACATGCAAGATAAAAGCTTTCAAAGACATTTCTAAATCACCATGAAGTATAACATCTTCTTGATTAGAAAACTTGTATCTTTCTTACTCAAACACCAAATGAGTAAATGCTGACGTAATATTTTTATTTAAATCTGTGTGCTTGTTTTCTGCCAAAAAAGCATAGACCTGTAAGACTGGCTTTGTGAGCAGCTGTCAGCAGGTAATTCCCTGGTTGTATTGTTTCTCTGGAAGATGCAGTCCTATGGAGCTAGTGCTGGAAAGGGAAGAGTGCAACAGGGAGGAGGGCACTGTGCTTTGTGGTTGTGGAGTGAACTGTGTTAGAGGAAAATTTCCCATAGAAAATAGAGTAGGAACAAGAAAAGGTTTGGGGTGAACACAATGGGTTGTCATGGCCCATGGTCAGAATGCAGCAGCTGTTTTGCAGCTGATAACATTGTATGATAAATCAAAGAAAGTTTCTTAGGGGCTGAGATTCACATTCGTACTACCAAAAAAAAAATAAAAATAATAATAATTTTAAAAAAAAATCTATCAGTATTAGTAGTGCCTAAAGCTCTCCACTTCTCAAACTCTGTATGTTAAAATACCCTGAAAGACCTGTTGTTGTTGAGGTCTAACGTTCTGCCATTTCATCATCACTTCAGCCTAGAATTCCCTTGCCTTAACTCTGCAATTTGCATTGCAATAGTTCCAAAATAGCAACTGTATCTTCCTTTTCCCACTGCTGCCTGGTTGTCTCCAAAGGTTTCATCAATGTGTTTTTTTGTTTTTTTTTTTTTGTATTTATCTAAGATAGTGCTGATTATATTTATCTAAGATAGTGAAAAGATTTAACAACATGTAATTCAGTTAAGGGTCCTACAACTGACAGGTGTTTGGCTTTTATTTGACAATAACTGGGCACGTGCAAGGTTTTCTAACAAAACTGAAACAGCAGAATAATATGAAAGATGAGAGGAGAACTGTTAGAAAGAAAAATCCCAAAACTATAACTCCAGTTGTAGTCTACAAGAGGAGAACTGAACTGCTGGACATGAGGCTAAGCCACTTCAATGACTTTGAAAGGAAGACACAAGTCATTTGGATCCCTGACAACTTTAACTTCGCACTTGCCAATGTGATCAAAGGGTTCAAGAACACACAGGAAGGAACAGGAGAATTTAAGGAGTTCAGGCAAATCTTCCACAGATGATACAAATGAAATAAAAAGTAAAATAGATTGTTTCTTATATTTTTAAGGGTATTTTGAAATCAAGTCTTTCTGTTCTTCTGCAGATGCTCTGAAAATCAGGGTAGTTAGATTAATCCTGCCAGTGCTAATGCACGTTTACTGCATTCTGGTGCTCTAGTAGCCATCTCCTTGCCTCCCTGAGGGCGACTAGTGGGTACAGAGGCAAAGGACAGAGAAAGATGAAGGTTTCAGAGGTTTGACAGTTGGTCTGTAGTTCAGCAGATGCCGCAAAACAGATTTAAGAGGTTGCAGTAGGAAAGCATCTTGCTGAGGAAAAGCAATGAGGACATGTTTACGTGGATGTGAGAGCGAGTCTGCAGGCAGGGAGTCTGCAGCAGACCTCCCACTGTTTCTGCCAAGGGGAAGCTGCAATAATGAAAATATTAGACAAACTGTTCCACAAAATCAAGGAAGCCAAATTCCTGCAAACCTGTATCCTGCGTTCCCCATTTCTCCCTTTTTATCTCCTCCCATTATACCCCCCTCCTCCAGTTCCTCGGTGATATCTAAACAAAAATGCCAAGTTCTTCCCTCTCCCATCCTCCCTAAGGCCTCTTCAGTACCTCCAGCCCCTTCTGTAGGAACCAGTAGCTTTTTGATGTCCCCAGTGTCCTTGCACTGCTATGTCCCATCTCCCCTGATGTGTCTCTTAGCTGCCTATTTTGACCCACGATTTGGACCAAGGACATCATCTGCTGTGACTTGTCCTGAGCTGGCTGTGTCCTTCATAACTGGCTGGCTGCCTCCTGGAAGAGTGAACAGACTTCATTATCTCTACATTGCCTTCTGATGCATGAGTAAGTTCTCTCTGCTTCACTTGGGTGTCTATTTGCTAGATTTGGACATTTAGCAGGAAGAAAGTAGAATTCAACTTTGATTTAGTAAACTGAATCTTTCTGTAACTAAAATAAGCTGGATTTGATGACCTTCGAAATGTCTCCCAGTCTTGAGTTTCTGTATTCCCAGTATTTTTAACACTAGTATAGTCTCATGACTCTTTCCTGGTATTCCCTTCAGGAAAATAACATGCAACTATCAGTAATTTGTTGTGTGGAAAATATAGAGATATGGAGATATGTAGGCCCTTTGTGGATACTGCTGCTAGTGTTGGTCCCACATGAACCTCACCTTCCATGTGCATTAAATGCCACCAGCTTGGTCGAACATCTACTGCCATCAATGCAGAGACCTCAGGAGGGTTGTTGATGCCTCTTTCAGCATGAGATGGATGCCCCATCTTGATACCTACTGATTTCACTTCGGGGGAGCCTCGGTGCCTCAATCTCAGTATGACACAGGGATGACAACAACTGTATTGTTGCCAGAATAGCAAGAGTTTGTTTCTGGGACAAGCTGTGGGAGTCACATCTGGTCAGAACCACTCAGCTGATCGGGGACATAATCCTGGATGTGACTGTGTTAGGTGGGACAAGTCCCCGCTCTGAAGTGCTGGGACTGTTCACAGTCACAACAGGTGCAGTGAGCTGTGTGCACAGATCTTTTCACAATCGTTCACTGTGCTGACGAATCCAGTGTTGTTTCAGCTGAAAACATATCATGAACTAGATTACGTGCAAAATAATTGAGCAAACTGGACACCAATTCCCCACATCCTTTCAACTGCTTTGAGAGGAAGGTTTGCCTACCTCAGGATTTCAGCAAACCACATCGGCACAAAGTTGTTCTGTATGTTCTCAAAAGAGTTTAGGAAACAACAAACTTTCTTTCTAATGTCCCCAAAGTATGTTTAGAGCTCAAATAAAATGTGAAGTGGGAACTTGCCGACAGCACTCCCGAGAAAGGGAGCGCGGTACCAGTAGGTGGTGCTGATACAACGGGAAGCAGGACCTGCACGCTCGACTTTAAAGCCACCACTTCAACATTTTTCCTGCCAGCTCATACCGTTACTACATCACCTTCGAATTTTAAATATTCTCATCTTCCTGCTGTGGGGGCTAAGACCTGTAGCTATGTACCAAGGCGACACATTACTAAGTTCTATATACACAGAGAACAAAAAGACAATATCCAGCATTTTGTTCCTCCACTGGGTCATGCAAACAGATTAACAATGTTACGTAGCAGTCATGGGAATGCTCAGAAGATTTGACAAAATCCTACCAATGAACTAAAGGTCAAGTTAAGGTGGTTTCTTTACCTTCACTATAGTTCACACCCACGGGAATAACTCTGTTACTGCAAACACAAAGAGACATGCTCGAAACTTAGAGTTGCATTGTACAGCAAGCACTTGAGAAAGAATATGTAGAAAAATAGTCTCTGCATACCTTACCACTTTGAATTGTTATCTGAAGTTGAAGCATTTACCCTGTAAATTATTCAAGGAAAAACAGATATCCCACAAAGTGCTCTTGATAGAAGTGTCTCGTGGTTACCCTGTTGTGGAAGGCACCAGTTGTGCTTGAGGCTTCTTATCCTCCTGTCTGCCCGTGCACACCTCTACCATAAGGTTAAGGTGAAATGTTTTGTCAGGAACATCAGCTGAAGTACAGAACACTTCATAAGGAATCTGATCCCAGGAAAGTCTCATTTGTTCTTTAATTTGCTGGTGGTAATTACAGTGAATGGATTTGTTATGTTTTTGTCTCTTATAAGTAGAATTATACACAGTTCTCATGCTTATCTGCACTGAGTCTTATAAAATTTTATTAAGTCCCCAGTTTTTTGGAAACAACTAAAACTTTGTCTTTTTCAAAATAAAGATCCTAGTTGTAGAGTGATGCACATAATGACACATCGAGAAAAAAAAGAAAAAAAAAAAAACAACCATAATTCAGCTGTGTTCAGGACCCCAAAGGATGCTTATTCTTCTTCTTGTCTTTGTTTCTTCTATCATTTCATTACTTCTTCCTTCTTGAAAGATAGTTTGATCTTTTTTTTTTCTTTTGGAGAGTGAAATTAGAGTGTACCAGGGAAGATGGGCAATACTTCATCCCCATCCTCTTAAGCTTCTGACCTTTAACTTGGCACAAGCTCTAGAAAGTCATCTACAGGCATCCTGTCCATGCAGCCTTTCCTTTCATTTCTGCATTTTGCATTTTTCATCTCTGGCAGTTCTTTAATCTTCCCTCATTACTGAAACAGCAAATGGAAGCAATGAGGAGGGAAAGAAGAATTAAAGGAGGTGAATAACATGAGGCAGCTGTTGACTGGTACTCAGCAGCCATGACAGTATCTTCTAGGCACTTACAGGCAAACGATAAAAAGCTGGATCTACAAATCTTCCTCCCATTAATCTGCATTAGTAAGGATGGCCCATAGTGGAGTCCTAGAACCTGCCACATCTTGCAAGTTGAGAGATGACAAACACCACCTGTGCTATTTCTGTATATATGAACTTTGGAAAAAGACATCACCTGAAAAATATCTATAAAGAAAGAATCCTGGAGCAAGAGACATCACCAGTGAGGCTTTGAATTGCTCTGTGCAAAGCAAAAACACAGGAATGCCAAGAAAGGCCACTTGCTATGACATGAGTTGGTAGATGGGTGCTTGCAGGTTTCTGCAAACTAGAGCAATTTGGTTTTGTAAGTAAAACATTTTCCTTCCACTCATTTCCTTTTTTAATATCAGTTTTGTCCCTTGATCAAATCAGCATGAAAAATGAAAACCTTGAAAAATATTCATGAGCCAAATTGAATGGGTCATTTATTTTTAATGATTTCTTAGTTGGGTAGTTTAGCTTGAATTTCAAAATAAGTAACTTAGAAGAGAAGGGTTGGAATCTCCCACTTAATAATGATGCTAATGGACATTTTGACAGGTCCAAAATGTGTTGTTTTTCCCAAAAATATTTTCAGGAACAAATATTTGTTGAAACCAAAGCCCTTTCGTCACTGACATGTCAATTCTGACAATCTGGCGTTTTGCAGTCAAAAAAATCACTTGAGTGAGAAATTTCTGCCTGACTGTATTTACAATAGGAGGATTAGGCAGTTCTGCCTCATTGTTCTTCCCCACAGATGACTGTGAAATAGTCTTGAGGTTCTCCAAATACACCTAGTAATCAAGTAACTCAGCTCTGAGTGACGGCACTACCTTGTTACCTGCCTTGCTGGGGCACTGCATTTCAGATTGTCTGATGTGAAATTGTATTCTTGTCAAACACATTAACAAATTGTGGTCTGACTAGTGAAAGTGTGGTAAAAACAGCCCCAGGATGGACAGCAAGGGAGGGCTGTATGAACCCTGTTTGTTCATGAAGCTGAATGTCCTCTCATTCACCACTACTCAGCGAGGAGCTGCTGGTTACTACAGCACTGACAAACAACATTAGCAGGACTTAGGTTATTAAAAGAAGTGCTGAAGAGTCAGCTTGTGCTTTTGATTTGCCATTCAGGAACTACAAGCTGTTCATGGCTTTTAGTTTACCTTTGAAAAACAGGTTGTTGGGAATGTCATCTTTTGTGTTTATGTAAACTTCAGTTCCTCTCTCTGACTTGTTTTGGATTTAAGTGAAAAGTGCTTTTTAAAAAGGGGGTTTGAACACTCACTTTTTCCAGTGTACTGTTTAATGCCACATGATGAGACACTAGTACCAGGTAAAAGCTTCCCAAGACGGATACTCAGAGTCAGTGCAGTTATGGAGCCAGACTCCCTGAAAAGACTCTTCCTCCTGGGGTATTTTGTGAAGTCCAAATCTCACGTGTGGCTGCACAAGTAGTCGGTAGCTATAGGACATTTTTGTCATTGTTTGAAATTGTTATTACGTGGTATCAGCTTCTTATTCTACTGGATTTCATTCAATTTGCTGTCAAAACTCTGCACGCTTGGGCAATATTAGAAACTGTTGATTTGTTAAGGGATGCTTTTATCTATCTCTACCCTTGGGACTGTGGGATTACATTCAATATTGTTAGCTTCACCAAGTAGCCGTCACTGGCCCAGGAATGAAAGATGAGCAAGCTGTAGCACCTGCAGTTACATTGTCATTGGTCTAGCAGAGCCAGAGCAATTGCTGTGGGTGAGCTCTATCAGCACATCACTTCCAGCAGGGAAGTAACAACAAGATAGAGATCTTTGATCAACAGAGAGATTTCTTTTGTAGTGGCACCTTTGGCACAGCATGTCTGTGAAGCAATTAGATGCTACATTTGTATTAGGAAACAAATGAACCGATTTTTATTGTGGAAGACAAGAAAAGGGAAAACCATGGTAAATTACCCCACAGAATATTGCTGCATTAAGTAATTCAAAATGAGCATATTTTTGGCCAATGAGGGACCTTTCTGTATTTCTCTGATTAGTAATGACATTAAGCTCAATTTGCTTGTCTACATATCCCCTGAATTTTCAAAACTCTTCCATTTCTGTCTCAAAGTGAGTGAATACTGGATTGCACAGCTGAATTTCTGGATCATTTCACTCATCAGAAGCTGCTTTTGATGCTAAGCACTATGTGCAATTTGTGTTGGAGCCTAGACACGTGATTGTGTAAAAAGTGTATCCTGTTTTAAGGTGAAGTATGGATTACAGGAGTCAGGACTGGCCTGTGATTTGATGAGCTGCTCGTGGTGATAACTGTTCATGCGTTCTTAATGTGTGTCAAAAGGTATCACGAATTAAATTACGCATCTTTAATCTGTATTGTAACCTTACAAAAAGATCAAGAAAGAAAGTTAGGCATTTTGATTTATGTTATGATACCTTTGAAGGGGTTAAAAATGAGTGTTGAAAGAGGCATAATATAACAGGAGTGGTTCAGTCATCAGAATAATTAGCTGGTAGCATAGTCCAAAACCTTTTCACATGTAGACGAACTTTGAGAGCCTTCAGGCTGCAACGTGAGCTGTACAGGTTAGCTGTTCCGACATCCTTAATGATGGGAACTTTGTTATGACTGAAGGGGAAGTTTGCTAGAAATTGACAAAGACTGTACAAAGCAAAATTCAAGATAGTTGAGGTTTACAAGCCGACTTTTTTTGTTTATATTTTCACTGACCAAAATTGTCATTTACTCCAGTATTTAATGCACTTCCACCACATCTCTGAGCAAAGCCAGCATGTGACAGAGGGGCCGACTTTTTTTTTATACAGTTACTTAAGTGGCTACAGGCACAGAAAAATGTCTAATGGGATTTGGCGTCTAAAAACTTTGAAAAATCTGGTCACAAGTGACTTGCCTAGGATTACAGTACAAACCTGTGATGGCGGCTTGAGCTTTTAGATAAGGTCTCTGAAAAAGTCCAGTTCCAGAATCATATGCTAATATTTGCCAATTTTTACAATGAATTTATTTCCATCAACTTCTGACACAGTATAGATTCTCTGTTGTTTTGCTTTTCACTTTGCTAAAATTGAATATGAAACCCCTTCCTTCCTGTTACAACAGCAACTACCTCATTTCACCCTGGCAACTTACTTCTAATATAGTGTTTCCAACTTTGTTCATTTTCTGAATATACACTTAACTCATTTGTTCTTTGACTTTGAGGGGCCATGGCATGAGGTCAATACTAAGAAGTGGTCAGAATTTTAAATACAGATGAGAGACCAGGCCCTTCTTGACATTTGAAAAATCTGAGCTCTCCCATTAACTGTATGCAGTACAGGTCAGCTAAAAGTTAAGGCAGGATGGAAGTAAATTGCTTCCTCCTTCATGGTTTAAAAGAAGGAAAATGAATCTGAAATTGAAGGAGTTTTTAACAAACCAGTCTAATAGGGCTGAATAAATTAAACTGTCAGACTTTAGTCATTACACATCTTCCTGTGTGAAGCATGGAAATTGGAAGCACAGACTGTGCATATTATGTTAATACTATTTACTCTGCTTGGTATCCATGACGTATCCTGGTAAGTCTAAGCTACAACAGAATTATGCCTTGCAGAAAAGAAAGCGAAATAAGGTTAATGAAACGGCATCTTGGCACTATAGCTAAGTAAAACACATCTCTGACTAGAGTGCTGAACAGCATTTGGGGTATTCATGAGCTATTCTGCAGATGCTATGGTTCCCATTAGCATGTATAACACCAAATCATCCTGTCAAAGAACCCCTTTTTCTCTTCAACAGCGTAACAAGGCATTGATTGTGATTGTTGGATTAGAGAGTCTGTCTACTGAGATCCGTGCAAGATGTTAAAATGACACAAAGGGCCATATTCTTCACTAGAATCCAGAAGTGCAACTTTCATAAAATATGTTGTCCCAAAATACAAGGAAAGACTGTACATTTAGAACTGACTGTTTCATTACGCTTCAGTATTCTGGAGCATCTTACACGGTGTTTCAATTTCACAATAAAACTTTTCAGTTCCACCAAAAAGATATTTATCTTAAAGTAATTGGCAGTAAACCATATTGATTTCCCCTGGGGTAGAGTCTTGTTTTGTCATATTGAGTGGCATCCCAAAACTTTTATCTTTATTTGAGACTAAGCAATGTCTTTTCAAGTAAAGATGAGGCAACGTCAATGAGTATTTTTGTCTGTTGTACATCACGTTGACTTCAACAGAACAGACACCAAAGCACTATGGGATATTGAATCATTCTTTTATGTGAAATAATACAGATCTGATATAGCATAGAACTGATAATGAAGGAGTTAGTGACTATCTCTAGAGCTATGGCTGGCCTCCCATCCTCCATTATACTGTTGTCAACTAGTCTGACTTTGTAAGATCTTTACGTTTGTTATAGAAGACTGATTTAGCCTTAGTTCATTAATACAACATAAGTGCAAGCTGAGGTATAGAGACAGAGGTGACACTCATGCTCTGGTCTTAACACTATGGTGCCATGTGATGATTCTGCAGCTGACCCACTACTTTTGCTTCAGAGTCAACTCCAAGGGTCACAACATTGCAAAGACAGGTGAGACCATGGCACTAGGAGCCACCAGTTCTGCAATGTGGCTGTCAAGTGCAGTTGCAGTGTTGTGGGAGCGTGACCTGCTGGAAGGGCTTTGCTTAATGCTATAACATCACCTGTTAACAGTAACTGGTATGCCATGCATGCACCTTGCTGTGTAGTGAGGGAGCAGATCACCATCTCTCAGCCCTCCCACCAGAACAGGGCAGTGCATACATCCGAATGGATGAGAGAGGTTCCTTCCTCCAGCCAAGCTAGCACTTGCTCCCTTCTTCCCAGACCAGTGCCCAGGGCTCCCAGACCAAGACTATGGCAGAGATGCTCTGCAGCATGACTGGAAAGGGGCAGCAATGCCTTTTCTTGGCCACAGGAAGGATTTCCTGATACTGAAAATAATAATCATAAAATATCTTAGGTTGGAAGGGACACTAGACCCTAGGCAGGCACACCTCTCAACTATGTTGCTCAAGACCTCATCCAATGTGGCCCCATCCAAATACCAACACTTACTTTTTCCCCCCCCCTTCCAAAATAAGGAAAACTAACCATTTTCCCCTGCTTGGGTCCCCAGACACATGGGCAGACAAGGCTGTTACTGACAGATTTCCTGTTAGGTCAATGGACTGGCCCAGAGATGTGCAAAAATACAGAGAAAAGTGGAAAAGAAATCCTTTTGTAACAGTAAGTGTGGTGAATGGGAGATGGAGAAAGATAGGGAGATATTCTTGTGACTTAAAACAGGCCAATATGTCTCTAAAAGAGGCACAACACAATAACTTGATCTCAGAACAACCAAAGTCATGCTCATTTCTGCAAATGGCATATTTGATGCCAAAGAAATTTCTGAGAGAAGTTAGAAAGCCGAGTACATTGACAATTTTCTTGCCCTTGATGTGCAGCTTGAAGGTTCTATTTTGATGCAATTTGGAGGGAGATATTTCTGCTGAATGAAAATAACATTTTCTAAATCATCGCTCATAGACACAAAATGGCCTAAAATGAAAGTGGAATGATGGCTCTGTTGCAATGTACTATATAAGAAATAAATTTGAAAGGCCTATAGAAACTATTTTGAGGAAATTCTAAAATATATTTGTTTTAATTAGACAAAAACTAGCTAACGAAATTATTTGCACTTAGCACTGTGGAATGCAGAGAACTAATTTATATGTGACACATTAATATTTCTCTTTAAACTAGCATAACCCACTCTTAATTTGTTTTGCTGATCAAAATATACAGCTGTAATAAATGTGGGGAAAAAGGAAATTACCAAGTTCCAGAAGGCTGCTTCATGGTATGTTTTATCAAGTGAAAATTGGGGTGGTTCTAGCAAATCTAAACTATGAATTCTCTTTATTAACGATAAAGCTAAGTGTGGTACTTTGCTGACTTTAGATTCAGCAACAAGAAAGATGAAGTTATGGCTGGATAAATGCAAGAAATGGAATTAAAAAAAAAAAACAAACAAAAACAAACAAACAAACAAAAAAAACAAAACAAACAAACAAAAAAAACAAAAAAAAACCAAACCAAACCAAAACAAAACAAAAAAAAACAACTCTAAAAGTAATATAGATCCCAGAATATCATGGTTGTTAAAAGGCATGGAACAATAAGAGAATTTAGTTGGCTACCTCCTGGAAAACCAGGGGGAGAGAGAGACCTTTAGGGACACCTCAGATACTTTTTCAGGTCTATGACTTAGTGATGAATAAGCTTAATATACACTTTGTTGATTTTGGCATTCCATTTTACAAGTCCGTTTGACCAGATGGTGCAGAGTCCCAAAATTCACTTCGTAAGAAGCATATTACTGCATGAGAGGAGTATCTGAGAAAGAAATAATATTATGCAGTATATATGTCATTTAAGAGGTTACGCTCTAGTTAAAAGAACTAATCCGAGGCAAGTTTACATAAGAAAGGAAGAAACTGTGGAAGCTCGGTGTGGTTCTGTGTAATGCTAATTTTATTGGACTTTATGCTTTTGTCCAAACAGCCTACGTGGGCTGCAGAATACAAAGCAAGGCTGGAAAAGTGCTGTGCATCTGCTTGTTGTGTTCTGAGGAAGTGACAAATATGGCTCCTGCCAGACCTCAAAAGCCCAATCTAAGTAGTTTATAGATATGAAATGCTGGAACTACATAAATATGCATGAAGTGTTAAAATAAAACGTTTCAATCCAATTACAGCACCTTTCTATAATCCAAAAGTATTCCACTACATAAGCAGCCCCCCTCAGAGGGATGTAGAACATAAAGGGAACAAGTCTCCCTTGAAAGGAGGTTTTTGCAGAAAGCTGGCATTTGCATTAAAACTGCTCTTTACTTCAGACTGCACCAACCTGACAAGCCTCGCACCGCTGCCTAAGACACAGCAGCTGCCTGTTGAGCAGGGGAAATGTCAAAAAGCAACGTGATTTGTTTGCCAGCACTATGGGAAGGGCACTCAACACCAAATGGACTTGACCCAAGGCGCTTTCAATTTAACAAGAGAATTTTCTAAGTCCTGAGCTACTACATCTTCAGGAAATCATGGGGAAGAACAAGCCACTTCATCAACCTCTCCTGACTCCGCTGGTGCGTCGGTGGTGCTCTGCTTATTGTTTTTTCTCTATCTCTATCCTCCATCTGGTGCTGGTAGTACCCAAATGCTGATATTTTCATTTACTATTCTGGTTGAACAAAATGAGCAGTTTTACAGCTCCATATCCTTCTCTTACCAACAGCAGCATTAAGGGTTCTGGAAGTACAAGGCAAAACCCCACATCCACAGTCAAAAAATCCCAGCCACTGGCGATGCATTTTTGGAGAAGTATGGAAATAGCCTACCTATGCTGTAAATATTGCTTTGAAAACAATACAATGAAGCATTTCAGGTGGCTCAGCCTTGTCAGCTTGGATAGAGGTGGGGGACCTACAGTTTGGGGTCCCCCACAATATTTTCTCTTGAAGTAACAGCAAGTGTTGGGCCACAGACATGCGTACAGAGAAGAAACGCCTGCAGCCTCACTTCTCCCTAGGCACACACAGTGCGTAAATATTCCAGCTCCAAGTACTTCATCTAGCAGTATTCCCTGTTTCCTTTGTGAAATGTGGGAGGCTGGAGGGATTTGTCCCACGAAGCACCAAATGAACCCTGCTGCTCTAAGTGATTTTTCCGATATGTATCATTTAGATTAATTTTTTAAGTATTATGATTATTTATTCCATAAGCCAAATTTATCTTGCCAGTCTGAGGCTAGTCAGGGTAGGACTGAACTTTAACATTTTAGCAGCATTTTATTTTATAAACTTAAGGCTAAGTTTGGTTACTTTTACTATGTTAAAAAAGATACAACGAAGGGAATGGATAACTCTTCTTCCCATAGATATTTATATTGATATTCACCAAAGGCAGCAAAGCCTTAAAAGCTCATACAAGAGCCTATTCTACTCTGTTCCAAGAATATGTCATGTGGTTGCATACTGAACAGGGCTGTGGGCAATAGGGCAGACTGAGCTGAGATGGCTGGAGAAAATGTTATCATTAGCTCTGTAGGCAAACAACATTAGGAGACAAAAAACACTTGTGGAAGCCAATATGATTAAATCACTACTTGCTAGTCACGATCATGTTGCGTGTCGCATCCAAAAATATCAATGAAGTTATTGAAGGTAGGACTAAAAGAGTGTGAGTGCCACGTCTTTGAGGGGGTAGAAAGTATCAGACTTATCCCCTCTGTGTTTTTTCCAGGCTAAGAAACAAAAAGTTTTGATTAAAGGAAATGATATCATGGGCCTTTTCAAAGCAACATTCAACATACAGAACAGAAAGTTCAGTGGTAGAAATGAATCAAAACGTCAAGTAGATATTGTTAGGAAGTCTAGCTTTTCCAAAAGGTTCCTCATGCTTTCCATACTAATTAACCAACAGAAGACAATCCTCTTTCTCTGGCAAACGACAGTATTCCAACAACAGTGACTGTGGGCTACAAGGTACCAGGTGGTGACTCATAATGTGTCACCTTAGGTCCAAAAATCAGTCTCACTGTGCAGTCGGCTCTGCCACCCAACACATCTGGGTGGCATCTGGCCACCAGCTGTTATAATCCATGTAATGCTGGGCAGCAGTGCCAGCACTGACCCACACACTCGGGTGCTCACAACTCTGAGTATCTATGCAAGAACCTATCAGCCAACAGAATATCAGCCTATGAAAAATAACATCTCTCAGAAAAAAAATACATACAGGTTATATAACAGAATCTGGGGAAACTGAATCAGTTACCAGGCAATGCTTTTAAATGTATCCATTACTAGTGATGAGACTGGATTCTTTCTACTGTCATGCAATGAAATGTACTGGAGCAAAAGTAATAGACACCAAAGATATAATAGGTATTGTAGCCTGTTGCAAAAGCAGATGGTTTCCTTAGCAATAAGAGTGATGCCAGAAGAGCACCCTTTCTCTTCTCTTGCTTTCTTTTCAGTAAATTCTCATTTACTGGCTTGCATGAGCAATCAGGTATCTACCATCTATCTTCAACTGATGTGAACAGATGCACAATGAATAGATTTCATAACAATGAGCCACTAGTAAATTTTACTAGTTCAGTCACTGCTTAAACTTAGAAATATTAACAATTTTAACATTGGTGTGCATCTCCTGATTGATGCTATGAGAAAATAACTGTGTTATGTAAGTGGCATGACATTTGAAACAGTGCACATTGGTGTATCTACACAAATTTCAGTTCTCATACCCTTGGAATGCACATGAATGCATTTAATGCCTAAACCAAATTCTCAGATTTCATATTTGGGGTAAGTGGGTAAGGAAAAATTTATATTAGGTTCCTCTCCTGACAGCTATTAGGAAATCAATACCTTTAAGGTATTAGTTAGTTTCTTTGTCCTTATGTGGAAGATTTTTAGGAAAAAACATGTAGGATACCTGAACACTTGATTCTCATAGAACGTGAATCCCTTTTACGCTGATACCCAAACAGCGTTCTGACAACATGAAAGAGCTTTAAAACAATACACATTTTATTCTCAATATAAAAGAAAAACTTGTTATTCCCGAACACAAATGAAGTATGTTATTTGTAGACATAATGTGCACACCTATAAAACAGATTTTTAAAATTAAATGAGATTGCCTTAAAAGAACTTCATACAAATTTAAACATTCTGCATTGCTCTCCTTGGGAGAAGTAAAGGAAACAAATCCTCTGCCTGCAGGTCCCTCAGTTATGAACCTTAAAGCACTGTGTTGCTGGTTATGTAGTGCTTTTTTTTTTTTTTTTTAAATAATGATCATAAAACATTGAGAAAAGTTCAGGTGTGCACAACATACATCCCTACTGTACTGAAACTACTTTCACATTTGAATAGATAATACCCTCTGAAAGAATCTGTACCTTGTGGAATGAATAGAGCAAGAGACTAAAGAAGATACAGGTAACAGCAGATGCTGCACAAAGCAGAAAGTCACACTGAATTATGTCATGAGTGGTCTGACATGTTGACGGTCAGAAAGGGCATTTTTCCCCCACACTGAACAAATGCTGTGGTAGTTTGAGGCACTGAAAGCACAGTGCATGGCTTAAATATGACTTAAGAGTATATGCAATGCTGTCTCGTGTTTTAACACCTCCATTAAGTGCATGTTTCAGTATAAACTAGAAGTCTTCATAACTCAATATACATGAGAAACTGTGATGCCACTTTTTCTGAATGCTTATTATAGCTGAAAACCCTTCCAATATTTAAAAGCTTTGTATTACTTTCTCCTTCCTGCGCTAACACGTCTGTGTGTGGCTGCAAGACAGTGCTGCAGTGCCTTGCTGGGCAGGGGATGGGATGGAAACCATGCCGAGTGAATTGGCCCCTGAGCCTTTGAGACACTTAGGAAACAGTCCTGCTTTTGTGGTATGAAGTATAGTTCAGTTTAATTTGAAAAGCAAGCTTTCCCATGAAAATCTGAGCCACAAAAATCCTAAGGGAAAGGATCAGATGAATATTATCTCCATCAATTTCCTCTCTTCCCCGTGTGCTCTGTCTTCCAAACTAGCTCAGAGCAGACTCCAGCTTTTGATAAATTCACATGAAGTCATGAGTTTCATAGCCTCTCAGAAGAGCCTGATACAGGACACCAGGCTGTTGATATTACTGTGTTGTTTTTGAAAGGGTGAAGCTGAAAGCAGCTCAGGCATGTTCAGGGGTTGCAAATGTCTCTCACACTCCATACAGGTCACTGAAGTGCAGTATTTCCAATATGATCTTTCTGCCAGGAGTCTCTAGCTGATAGTTTCTTTTTCCTGGAGATGGACTTCAGCTTAGCCTTCTCTGGCACAAGATTTAAAAATCATAGCCCTTGACCCTTCCAGAATTAGTTCACCTTCTTTTTGCAGGCTCTTATTCCATGTGTTGAAGGTAGCTCTCATTGCTTTTGTGTCACTTGATCAATCAGAGAGGCTTTAGCTTCCCAGCTTGTGCCCACATGTGGATATATGTCTGTCTTTACAGGGGGGGGAAAATGCTTTCATTTTAGTAGTTTCATTACAGAGAAGACCAAAGTGTTCTCCAGCTCTTTGCTCTCCATAAGACTTCATTTTCTCTTTAGCCATCTAAAATGACATTGTAACTCATTTGATCTCCAATGGGGAGTGTCTTGATGTGCAAAAAATAGCACAAACTGCATGTATGCTCTTAGGGGTGCTTTCCCTCTACTCGTTTCTGGTCTTTTTGCTTCCTAGTACTCTCACGCCGTCAGTTGTATTGTTGATACTGTGATACATGCTTTGCTGAGTCCAATAAATACTAAGCAAAGAAAAGTTATTTTCTGAAGAACACAGACAATTCTATAGCTACTGAGTTTTGATGTTATATGACATATAACACCAGCTTTCAGTGCTTTTTCCCCTGCCTCTTTATTTTACTTCCCCCCACTGCCCTGCTTTGGGGTTGCCCAAGGATTGTGATGTCATCGCTGTATCTACCAAAGAATTGAATCACAAGAATAATTTGAGACCCTAGAAAGGAAGTCCCAATTTCGTATCACTGTTTCTTCTCCCAGATATCCAATCATGAACTCTGGGATATACCGTGTGGCCAGAAGGTGTCCTAAAAGTGCCTTGGAAGGGCCTGTTACACTGAATGAAGAATGAGGTATGTTTAGTCAGCAAGGAATTTTTGTCACACAGTGTTATGGGAGCAAGGAGGCTGTGCCTGGTGTGTCACTTCACAGCAGACCTGTTCAGATGTCCAGTCCCAAGGCAGCTCATCCCACAGGAAGGCTCCACATGCAGCTCTGTAGACCTTCATGCCACTTACTCCATACAGCCAGTCATCTGCTTAGCCTGCTCCACAGGTATTTCTGAGAGCTAACTACCTCTTTTTTTGTCATCTCTCAGATGTCAATGACCTCACTTTATTGTCTTACATCCAGCTCCAAAGTTGAGCATCCTATCCCAGACAGTGAGAAAAGGACAACAACCTCACCATGGAGAACAGCAGCTTGGTGGCAGTGCTATAGCTCCACTGCTCAGCAGAGGATGCAGTGGCCTGGGGGGTGACTACGCACAAAACACGGGGCCCACGCATGCTTCCAAAAACCTAGCAGCTTTCAGAGATTATAGACAGACTAGACCCCTTCCACAAAGGTCCTTGTCAAGGTCTTTGGAGAGGAAAGAAGTTGAGGACAGAAGACAATGTGCTGAGGGAGAAAGCACGGCACTGGTGAAATGTCACAACCCACCTGTGGTGATGCAGAGAATTCCCTTTTTGCCTTCTCAGGCAGCTCACAGCATCATGGCAGAGAGCTCAAAAGGAGTGTTAGGCACTACTTGCAGTGGTGAGAGTGCTTAGATTGGGTAGTGGCATCCCCAGGTTTTCAGACAAAACTTTAAGTATCCCAGCTGGTAGCATTTCTAGCATTGGCTGCTACAGCTACTGTGATAAACTGTTTTTCCTTCTTCTTTCTGCATCAGATAAATTGAATTCCCTTCAGCTTGCTACATGCTGAATATTCAAGACCAGACTTCAAAAGCTGTGTTTGTCTGAGCAGCACAGACATGAAAAATATCCTAATATATGAAGCAGTTTCACCTTTCTGTCCTTGGCCATGATTGCCCTGCCTCCAAATGCTGTACCGTGCAAAACCACATGAGCTACCTGTAGTCTTCCACCCTTGAAGTGGCTATATGTCAGTGCTAGAGGTTGCATATCATTAACATACACGTCAGCATCATTTGGGGTGCAACTACCTATGGATATGGATTTCTTTAAAAGAAGAGCTCTCCCAAGACCTATCTAGGTTTAGCTAAGGAACTCACTCCGTAACCACGACTGACAATGAGCATTCTCAGTGATGTTATCTGATTAATTTAGCAGGCAAAACTAATACAAAACTCCAGCTAGCACAAACTCATGGAGCGTTCCTGCCACACAAATTCCACAGTTTCTCCATTGCCAATGCCTGCAATATATTACACCATTTTTCCACAGTGTAAATATTTGGTGTTTTGTATAAACTCTACTTTCACCACTTTGGCTATATTTAAATCCACTGAAAGCAGATACTGCTGCAGTAAAGGCAAAGGGAACGCATCTTGATGTCATGTGAGGAAGTTCATTTTCAGGCCACACCAATCCTTTGCTGAGTGTGATCTGTAATATTGCCTGTGGAGTTGTTCCTCCCTGGCAGAAGGACTCCATTACGATGTGATGCGATTACAAGCTCCTTTTTACCTTCACTGTGATCTCAGGAGGACAGTCTTTTATACTCTCTCAGACTTCCTTAGGACCTAATTTATCTTTGCAGAGCTTGTCCTGCTCCTTGGAAGTCAGAGGCTCTTGTAATTAAAAATCTGGCTAGGAGCTGTTCTGGGGAAAGATATCCCTCCAGAACGAGATATTTTTAGAAGTCTAAAGAATATGCTTTGTCCCCCACTCTTTTTAAAAGCACTTATCTTGGTGATTAATTAATATGATCTGAAAGCACATGGCAACTTTTATCTGAAGTCTCCTATTCCAGATTGAGGTAAGTGTTCTAATGAAGAGGGCAGGAATAAAGCACCAAGAAGCTTAATTTATGATGGGTAAAGCCATGTGGGTCAGAGAAGATGCCACATGGGGTAAAAGCAGTTTGGGGGAAGGAAGCAGCCACTGGAAGCAATGAAGAAGCTCCCTTCTGAGTGACTTTAACAAGGGAGAAAGAATTGCAAGTGAAGTGCTGAGTGTGTTTAGAGCAGTCCTCAGGTCCAAGACCTAAACGTCCAGAGCTGTACATCACTGTAGGCACAAAGCATGTATCTATCAGCACAGCCCAGCCAGCTGCCTGTACGTGAGCAGGGTAGCTCATGGACAGCTAGGCAGCCTGGAAGTGACTGTGATTATTTCTTTCCACATGCAGGAACATCATTTTGACAATGGAACCTAGAAATTGAACCGTAAAATGTATGTGTTGAAATGAAGAAATAAGCTTTTCCCAAATTATATAAATTGTAAATGGGCATGAAGGGAAGCTGATTTTCTACGTGACTGAATATCCAGTTTGAGGAAACTAAAGAGGATGAGGCTTTTGCTGGGTAACAGGATCCTGACAGAAGTTGCTAGTTCATGAACACTGAAGTAAACCTTATGGTTTATATGGCCTTGTTGTCCATGAATCGGAATGTTACAATCTGCCAGGCTTTTTTTTTTTCTCCCCCCCCTTCTTTTTTACTCATGGCAACAGTGATGCATCAATTTAGCTGCTATATCTAACATAGTTTCCCAATCCAAAGAATGAAAAACTTCTCTCCTACCAGGGTTTTGCACAGAGATGAAACATGCCAACGAAACAGATAAGCAGATGCTTTTGTTGACATCCCAAGGCTAGAGAAGGATTATCTCTCTCTACCCAAGTCATACACACCACAGTGAAACAGCATTTCTGTGTATAAATACTGAAGTGGAAACTAAAGGCAGCTCTCACCCCCAAAGCAGCCTAAGTAGCTCCATTCACTGTGGACTGGGAATCCTTACGTTTATTACATTATTGAACTAAAGTTGCCTGGACCCATTCCATGGCAGCAGTGACAACTGGAACCAAATATCCCATATTATTCTCTACTACCTGGTAAAACAGGTGAGCTGCCTGTTGGGAATGGTCCTTGGTCTATATCATCTCCTAAACTGTGCCTGAGAACTGGGAAAGTGCAAACCAGGCAATGCCAAAAACATGCCAGAGATCTTTCCAATGTTTAAGAGTACAGATGATTTCAATCCCTGGGCCTGGGAATGTTCCTCAGTGTCATTTCACTTACTAGAACAGAGGTCTATCTACAAGTGTATTTTTTATGACCTAAAAGTATATGTTTTTAAGAGGGGCTGGGGTTACACACAACTCCTACAATGAAATCTGGAACAGCTTTTCCATTCCTGGGTGACTATTTAAATGTTTTACTACTGTCTTCAATGCCTAGCTCTTCAGCTAAAGATTTCTGGAAGTGCAAACAAATGTAGTAGGTGCTTTTGTTAGCAAAGACACTATCACATCTTACTAACGCCGTGTAGTTTTTGAAAGAAAGTTTATAGTGCTCATTATTAGATGGATGGACACACATACTGGCATAGCTTTTTTCTTTTTCCTAACAAAGCTGGTCCTTGGAGCAGTTTCAGATGATTGTGGTTATTTTTTATTCCACACTGTGTTGAGTTCCATTACTCATAAAATAGCCTGGATGAAGATCTGCTTCAGAAAAGAAGCCACATTAAGTAATAGGTAGTAATAGGGAAACAAGTAAACCCTGAGAAAAGCTAAAGGTGAGCTGTTGTTAATCCTCAAACAAAACAGACACTTTATCCATTAGATTCACAGCCTTCCTACAGGAGTGTACATATGTTAAAGTAGTCTCAGGAGGGCTGTGATATTATTCCTTGCTAGAAGCAACATCATGCTGTGAGTTACAAGTAAAAACATAATTAAAATAGAATATGAAACTACACAGTTCACATAGGGCTGTTGTACATACAATATCAAGCTTTCTCTGAACATATCTAGAAAATGTTGCAGAAGATAGAACTAACAAAAGACATTTATATCTGGGAGTTACAAAATGGATCACCCACTTGTGTATATAAATAGATTTTAATTGTGGTTTTCTGTGCATAAGTTTAAGACAGTCAGGCCTATTTTCATGTCCTTAGATGTGTGAATTTATGGTTTACTCATTCTATATCAACTTAAACACCAAAAAAAAAATAATCATAATTTGTCTTTAAGTTACTACTGGGCGCATTAAATTAAATCAGTATATTACAAAAACAGATTAGCTATCACTCAAGATGTGACATGGAAATGAAAAAAGTTTCCATATGCAGCATGTTGTGTGCTTACATCCTGACCTGTTGTGGTTTAGCCTCAGCTGGGAGCTAAACACCAGCAGACCTGGTCACTGCTCCCCTCTCCCCTGCCATATGTTAGGCTAGGAGACTCAGAAGGAAGAGAAAACAAACAGCCCATGGGCTGAGATAAGGACAGTTTCATAGAACAACACAAAGAGAGAAGAAACAGTGATAAGAACAATGATACCAGTGAAATAATAAACATAACAAGTGATAATAAAGCCCTTACCTGACACAGCTCTCCCTGCTCCACCCACAAACTGATGCTACCACTGAAAACAAACGTGATGCCATGGGTCAGCCCCTCCTCTTATGCAGAAGGCAGGATGTCAATCTGGTATCAAACACCCCATGGGCTGGTTGGGTTGTTTATCCTGAATGTGGCCCCACCCAGCTGCAGCCCCTCGTGACCATTAACCCCATCCTGGCCCAACCCAGGACATGACCTCACTCAAATCCATGGCAAAATTCCCATTAATTTCACTAAGGCAAATAAAACCAGCCAGGGGAACATTTGGAAACTGTTACAAGAACACAACTGAGATTATTAAATCTGGTTTGATTCACCTCAGCTGATACCCACCACCTTATCTTATGATAGAACTTGATAGAGAATCATAGAATCACCATGTTTGGAAAGCGCCTCTAGGATCATCAGGTCCAGCCTTCAACCCAGCATCTCACCAACCACTAGACCATAGCCTCAAGTGCTACATCTACTAGTTTTTTTAACACCTCCAGGGATGATGACTCCACCCTGGGCAGCCCATTCCAGTAACCATTCTCTCAGTGGAGAAATTCTTCCTAATATCCAGTTGAAACCTCCCCTGGTGCAACTTGAGACTGTTTCCTCTTGTCCTAGCATTAATAATTTGGGAGAAGAGACCAACACCAGCCTCACTACAACCTCCTTTTAGGTAGTTGTAGAGAGCAATAAGGTCACCTCTCAGTCTCCTCTTCTCTAGACTAAACAACCCCAGTTCCCTCAGCCAGTCTTCATAAGGCATGTTTTCCAGACCTCAAGCATCTCAGAAGGTAGAACTGTTCATTTTAGTTAAAATAAACAGATCCAGGTAGCTAGAGGAGCCCTATCATTCATCACTCTGAACAGCTACCACTTCTGCTAGACTGATTTATAACTTCAGTGATGAGAAGCCCAAATAACATTAGGTGATCATCCCTTTAGAAGACTCGATCTGGGGAGTCTGTGTTGAAATCACACCAATGCAGATGAACTCGGGTAGGTCCAAATGGTCCAAGTCCAAGATGCAGTGTCAGCTTCCAGTCTGGTAATTAAATGATCACTTTAGCATGGTGCACACTTGTACCCTGCCTATTTGACTATCAGACTAATGGGTGATCCCCAAACTCCTAAGGCCTGCATCAAACCTCTAGAGCATGCAAACAAGGACTGTAAGGAGAGAAAGTCTTCTCTTAGCTCGCTTAAATACATCAGTGAGAGTTTGCTAGTTGGAAAACATCAGAGTTAACATTCCTGAGCAGCAAGTGGGAACCTCATGTTCCCTCCATGTTTCCTTGGGTCCAGTAAGGGGCAGCTCTTGCAATAGTAGTTTTTGATAGCCATGAGTTAAGAGGTGAGGCGGTGGAAATATTTAATCAGAATAAGTGTCACTGGTAAATTGTGAGCATGTGTGTAATTGTGGGCAGGACTGAAGCCAAAGTTAGGGGAAAAGGCATGATTCCAGGGGTCTCAGTGTGGCTGCACACAGTACAATGGCAAAACCAGTTTAGAGCACAGAAGTTAAGGGCTTTTATTGACTAGCTAGGTCACGTTGTACTGTTCCCCCACAGTCCTGGAAGCAGAGCATCAGCCAGCCAACCCAGCTAACAGCAAGAGTAACCCGGGCTGGATTTAATGGGATAGAGTTAAAGTACATTCACAACCAAGTTCAACACACAGGAGTTTTTTCTGTTTTCCCCAGGCTTCTGACAAAGCCTGTGACCAGCTGTGAAAGTTAATTGTACGTTATGTTGTAACTGGCTGGGGCTGGCAGAGACCCTTTAGCCTATGGTATATTTTTGTCCCTTAGCAGCAACACAGAAGAAGGGAAGGCTGAATTTCATTTCCCACTGGTTTGATGTATCACTAGTGTGGCAGTGTGCTGGGACATGGGTTTATGGTGCAGGGAGTTGCAGATGTGCTCTTCAGCATTCTGTCTTTTTGCTTCCGTAAAGCGGAAATAATAAATACAGGTTCTCAAGGGTTCATTTTCATACACATTTATTTAGCCCAGGTAAATCCTGCAATAGTGCTTGCCTCGTTTACCACTGCCATAAACACTGAAGGAGATTTTCTATATTCTTCTATATCCTTAAAAAGGGCTTGTTTTTCTCATCCAAGACTTCACTTGCTTTTTTTTCCTGCTTTGGCGATTTCACTTTTAATTCCAGGTAATTTGCTTTTGCACACCTTATAATCCCTTTATTAACACAACTGTGAAACTCATCTGCTCCAGTTAAATGGCTGATGGTATTTGCCTTCTAAACCATTGGTTTTGGGTTTTATTGGTTGAGCTTTTTGAAATCATCATGGACATTTTGAGCGGTCTGCTCCAACAGCAATTATTACAATAAAGTTATTTATTGCAATGAGGTGATTCCTCTGGCCTTGGGAGTAGTCCCTACTGCAGCTTCCTGGAGACTACTCAATCACATCAAAAACAGAAGAGCAGTTAGCTTTTTTCATGGAGCTTATATAAAGAATGTACTTAGGCATTCCTTATCTCATGGCACATTATGGATCTGTTTCTTCCTGCAAGCTCATAGAACAGCAGGTCTCAGTAGAATGAGTGGGAATGAATGGATCAGGTGGAACGGACGCATGGCAGGTATTCACTTTCTTGTGTTTCAAAGGCATCTCTTTTTTTCCTTAGCCACACTGACATCATCAAAGAGCAGATATAGTCTTCTTTTCCTGCTTCTCAACACCCCTAACAGATCAAATTTTCATGAATGCAAGTTCAATGTTTACAAAATTGTAATTACAATAGTGTGATATGAAAAATTACAAGCTAATTGAATTGAATGCCCTTAAGTGAAGAATTTTAAGATATTTTAAATGAATTTTAACCTGCCCTCCATAGATTAGTAAGGTAAGCTGAAGGGCTTCACCAATAGTACACTCAAAATGATCAAAGGCAGAATGAAATCAGTGCCTCAAACCAACAGTTACCTGATTGAAGTCTTTAAAAAAACCAAGAGGCTTTCTGGTTGCATTCTGAACCTAAGCTATACAGTCATCAGTCTGATCTAAAGTGGATCCTACTAGGCTGACTTTGGGTTGGTCAGTCTGTCTGTCTTTGTCTCTGTCTGCTTGTCCTCTGCAAACCTATTTAAGCATCTACCTCATGGGGATGAGCCGAGTTGCTCTGGGCAGTGTTGGGGCTGAGCTCAGGGGTTCCACACAGTGCATGTCACTGCTTGATATAATTTGGTCTCCAAACCACAGCATTTATTTAAGCTGGTGCAGCTTTAGGAAAAATAAAATTAAAAAAAAAAGGTGGCTGGGAGCAGCAGGACCTCTGCCTAGACATCACAGAAGACCATGGAGTGTGGAGATTTCAGGTCAAATTGGTGCCTTCAGCACGGAAATAAGTACCTTGGGCTGAGATCGCCAGCACTGTGGACACCTTCGTACTCCTCTGTGGTCCAAGTCCTACAGGTAGCTCTACCCAAATACCAGCCATAAACCCTCTGTGGTCCAGTCAGTAGCCAGAGGATGGTGTTTGCAGACCAGAAGCAGTGAAGATCTTTACAGGGGCACTTACATTTGGGTCTTTAGTGGGACAAATCTAAAGCTCCTCCTCAAGCACAGCCTACATCTGAGCAGGTGAATACACAAACCTGCCAGACTGGCTGGAAATCCTTTTTGCACACCTTGACATCTCCTAAGAGTGCCTACAGCCTTTCATCAGGTGGCATAGGCACTACATCTGTCCCCCACTGAAGTACTCCCAAGAAGTAGGGACCCCTCTTGCCCTGAGAGCTGCTTGTTAGAGCAAATGGCCTGCTGCTGATAAGGGGATGCTCCCTGGCTGCTGGCCCTAGACTGGGAAAGTAATTCCTCTTCAGCCACAGATGAGGTTAATAAAAATCAGGACTTCTAAGGGTGATAAATTACTCATTAAAAAGTTACACTGATAGTCTGGTCCCAATAAACTTTAGCAATTCTCATCCACTGTGATGCTGCTACTTTCCTACAGGAGGCTGATGAAATGATAACACTGCCCCTGGGGAAATTCTCCTCTCACAGTCATTCAAATGCAATGCTTCACTATAGATTCCTTTTAGTGGTTTTGTATGAGAAATATTATTGGATTGTGTATTTCCTGTGACTGATGTCATTTTTGACAACTGGCAGACCCTCATTCTTCCCTGAGCACACCCTCAGCTGCATCTTGACTTGTAAGCTACTTATTTTCCCTTTCCATGATTTTTTTTTTTCTTGTTGTAAAGATTTACAGTTGATAATTTCCTCGATTCCTTCCTGCTTGGTGCCTGAGCCCTCTTCACCACCAGCTCCTGTTGTTTGTTCCTGGCAAAGACTGGGTCAAGTCCATGTCCTGCCACCTTCACGCCTGCTTCATTGAGGTGCAAATTCTCCTCCAGCATCACTGAAGGTACATTTAAAGTGCATTATCCCCACTGGATAGGGAACAAGCGCTCTACAGAGCTGCCTATCCTTAGTGTCCACCTTTGGAGATGACTTGACCAATACAGGACATGCTCAAATTCTCATAGGTGAAGTGAGCTTTTGCAAAATCACATCTGCACTTGCTGTGGACATAACTTTGGTCTGGGTTTAACCTGCCCATCTGATTGCATCAGCTTCTGAGTTATTAGGGTAGAAATCCAATGCTTATCAGATAGGCTGGGGGAAATTTGTTTAAAATTGTGAGCTGGCATAAAATGTTAAGTCATTTATATGGTCATGAAGAATTTAATCTCGAAGGCAGCTTTAGAAACAGCTCTGAGCTAAGTGAAAAACTGAAAATAAAGAAGCATATTGAGGGTTTATGCTGCTTAAAGCCTGTGACATATATGAGCAAGTACCATCAAGAAATTACAGAACTGTTGTTTAATGTAATAACACTATGACTATAGTTACCACCCATAGGATAAATTACAAAGTAGTGTTAAAAATGGAATCATCAAGGAGAAAAAAGAAAACTAGTTTCTTTCATAATGGGATCTTCCCAACAGAACTTGACGTAACCTTTACATGGTAGGTAGCTAACCTGCACAAAGCATTTGTACTTTCAGTGCCCACAACACTGTCAGTATTGTAAATGATATAGAATTTGCTATAGAAAAACGCATTTCCTTCCATATATTTCCCTCTGCTTGATGCTTCCACAAAAATTCAAGTTCCAAAATGAGAATTCAAATAAATATAAAATAAACGTCATTAAATATTCCAAAAGATCTCTTTCTTGAGCTACAGCTTCACAGTAGGTTCCTTATAAATTCCATAAATGGAATGATTTTTATTTTAGTGTTCTGCTTCCTCTGTTAAATGAGGGAAGAAGAGGAGTCACCATAACAACTGTTCTGCCGCCAAGAAAAGCAGCGTTTTCTCAAAGTGATGCATCTATCCATCATAAAAAATATATATTTGGAGCTTACTGTCAAAGATTGATGGCAATTACATCAGTGTTGCCACAATAAAAGCCAATTAAGCAGGCCAGCATCTTGTGTTCCAGCACCCCCAGGGCCACAATTCTTCCTTCTTTTTATTTTCCTCACTTTATATACACTTAACCAGGTATATTCAGCAATATTTCCACATAGCACCACACATAGTTCTAACATTTCTATTTTTTCCTAGTGCAATACCTAAAATAAAATTACATGGCACTGACAAACTTTAGCAGAGAACAAGAGCAGTTTCTTTTGCTTCAGGTAGACCTGGATTTCTTGGGCTACTTGCCTACATGGAAGAGCTGTCCTACCAACCCAGATAAGTTGTCTTAGAGGATGTCAAGTCCTGGAGTTTTGATGTAGTGTTAATATTTAATACCACTACTGAGCTTCCTGTGTGAAGGTCTACACAGACACTTCATTATCAGACCAGTTCTTTCCTCCCGTTGCAAGGAAAACAACGTTCGTTATAAATAAGAAAGCAATTATATCACAGTTGGAGTATTCCCTAGTTTATTCCTAAGTTTAAGTGTAGCTGGATGGAATAATTACAACACAGCAGTGTTGGTAAACAAAACTAATTTACATATAGTGTCTCACTGCATACATCCAGAGAACTGTCTTAATCCCTTGCGGTATTTTCAGTCACAAGATTATGCATGTAATAACAATAGACCTTTTTATCCCTCAAGTCTTCCATTTAGCCTCCTGAGGCAGATAATATCTCCTAGCTTGTCGGTGTGACAAGGAAAATGCTCTAATCAAACACTCCTGTGGGCCATTACAGCACATAATAACAGGGGCTTTTGATGGCTTTATCAGATGTGCATCAGAAGGTTCCCTTTTTAAAAAGGAAGGAGATATTTTGGTTTAGCACAAAGCTTTGGCATATACATATGTTAAAGAGAATAGGAATTGGGAGACAAATTGGAGGGACAAAACTATTATGTCTGCAGTGACACACGCTAATGGGGTTTATATATATGCTGGTTAAATTGGGATGCTCTCATCACTGATTACTGAGGTTTTCAGCATGATTTCCAGGGCCTGTGCTGGGAGCTGGTAGTGTGCAAACATCTCCAAATCGTATTATATCCCTCAAAGTTTAAAAGCCGCCCAAAGCTGCACCACCTCAGGGTGTGATTTTGTCAGGGCTTGCAAGAGAAAAACCAGAAAATGGCAAGTGGAGGAAGCCAAAGTGCTGGGTCACTCCCAGGACAGCCTGAGAGACCCCACAGAGCAGTGTGGGCTTGCTTTCAAGCCATCCTGCAGAAGAAATAGCTCTGCAGGGTGTTAGAGTGTCCAGCTGAGCTGGCTCCAGCCAGATATATGGTCTGGTGGGTTCCCCTAGTCACTGAAAATCTGTCATAGACTTGACTGTGTGCAGATATATGCTCCTCATGCACACGTGTACATTTTTACGTGCTATAATTTTGCTTACAGAGGAAAGGAAACAGAAGGTGGAGTATGCTGTGCACACTGCAGGTATGGGAAAGAGCACAAATCATTTCACAATGATTACACAGTGAAATTGTGGCAGGTTGAAGCGTGAGCTAATGAAGATCAGGCTCTTAAGCCATTGGAAGAGCCTGTCCTTACTACTATAAAGGATTTCCTGAAATGTGGAAATCTTTTCAGTCTCTCTACTGCTCCTTAGACAGCTTCTCTCTATTTTCCTATACAAGGAAACAGTGCAATAGCTCTTTAACCTTGTGATATAATATATTTTAGGAAGGTAAATACACCTTGTTTTTTTAGTACCTGCTTCTTTTCTCATATAGTAGTTAAGGTTGGTTGGGATCTCTGGAGACTGTGTAGTCCACACCCTTTGTTCAAAGCACAATCAGCTGCAGCAGGTGACAAGGTGGCGTTGAGTTGGGGTTTGGTTATTTCCAAGGATGGAGACTTCACAGCCTCTCCCTGGAACAGATTGGCTACACACATACAATTCATTGCAGCTTGTCTTCCTGCACAGAGGAGTAGCTTCTCCTATGTGTGAGGCTCCCAAGTGCTGCATTTTATTATTTTTTAATCCAAACATAAAAATATTACAGGCAACCGTTGTTTCCAGTTCAACAGTACATGGTTGTTTTATGAAGAATCAGAGACAAGTGCTTGCCAGAGACACTGGGTAGCGGTGTTCTCCTTACAGTCCAGACCACTCGAAAGTGTGCTAGCCAAATTCCCAGCACACAACCCCTAAGCATGTGTGCCTGTGAAGAAGCTAAGGAGCAGTACTGGGAAACTCTGGCACATGTTGCAGTATCTTTTAATTCCAAAATACTTCACAGGAGACCAGGTTGATGCTGCAGAAGGGGTGCACCTGCTTTCAAATCTTACAGGCAAGGTGCAAATGGCGTTTCATTTCTATGTTGCAAGCTTAACATGCAGATGGCTTTAATAAATCCCTTAAAGGCACCACGGATAACATCTATGAAATTCATTCAGTGGAAGTTCTCATAAATAATTTCCACACATTATACAGTATCTGCACATACAGTATGCCATCTGAGCAGCCATCAAAATTCTGGGACTGACCCAAGCAGCTGGTGCAGCTGTGGAGGCAATGACAAGGTTGGTGTCACAGCGAGGATGCCAGCCACTATGTTTAGTTAGCACTCCCAGCAGGTGGATTAATTCACAATTAGGCAACCATCTTTTAATAATTTACCTTTTCCTCTGAGCTGAGGTGCAGCCATGATAACCCCAGAAAGCAGAGTGAGAGCTTCAACAAGTACAAATGCAATCTTGAACAGCTTAATTAAATAAGGGAAGGTGTTATTCATTCCAGTCACATGAGGCGATTTTCACACTGGAATGAAAACAGCAATAATATGCCATTGCATTCAACAGGACAAGCTAGTCAAGAAAATGCTCTCTTTATATCACATTTTGACACTTTTGGAAACAGAAATTGGTTATGATTAACTCTAGAAGTGTTGCTTTGTCTTTGCAAAACAGATGAGTGGATTTAGGAATTCATCCAGCAGAAAGGAAGCCAAGGGCTTTGCTACTGCCAACAAATACTCCACAAGTTCCTCCGCATCGCTCTTCCACTTGACCTCACCTCTGACCTGCAACAAGCTCTCCTCCTCCCTCTCCCTCGTTGTTTTGTTTTGTTTGGTTGGTTAGTTGGTTGGTTTTGTTTTGTTTGGGTTTTTTTTTTTGTTTGTTGTTTTTGGGATTTTTTTTTGCTTTTGTTTTTTTTTAATATTTTATTTTTAACTTTGCAGATACTCTCTAGGTTTGGTAGAATTTGTGTGCTTGTTTGTGAAATATTAACAAGCGTTGCCCAGGGGTGACATTAGAGCCAGCAGATGGATTTTGGTTGTGGTGCAAAGTGGAGATGTGCCTCCCAGCACAGCAGGCAGGAGTGGGCTTGCAGAGACAGACTGTGGCCAGACCTGCTCTACACATTGCCTCAGCCTGCAGCTTGGTGCCATTATCGGGGTAAAACTCACTAGCTGGGACTCCCAAAACCAAACAACACCCTGAAGAAGCCAAAAGCATAGGGAACTGACTAGTTTTTATGTCATCTTTTTATGGTTGTGTGAGCAGAAACACTATACTCTGGCTTCTTTAATCATGATTCTGGCAGAACATGAAGGAAAAAAGCCTCAGTTTGGATCACTGTCACGTATTTCTCTTGAACTCCATCAGCATTTCTAAACCCTGTACCAGCTCTGAGCATGCTCACTGCTGCTTTGGAAGGAGCTTTTCTCCAAGAAGGTGGCATCTTCAACACTTGTTCCTGAGGTCTTTTGCCACCCATGATGCCTAATCTTCACATTTTCACTATTCTTTTTTTTTACCAGTAGCACAACTAAAGAAGCTTCAACTTGTTTTTTGGTGTTTTTCTTTTTTGTTTTATTCCCCTGCCCATTAATTATTCTAACAAAATACCAATTCTAAAGCCTAGTGTTTCCTACCCTAGATATTGCACAAGAGGTGCAAATTTTTTATCTTCACCTCTAATAACATGACCTGTGCTAGGGGAATAAAAGCTCCAAAGATTTGTGATTGCCACTTTCTCTGTCTTTTCCCCCCAACTGTGATTGCACTGCTTTGGTTCTGCCAATAACATTTTCTCCTCCAAGGTAGTCACTTTGATACACAGTCTGAACTAGTGATTCGTCATCTTTCTGCTCATGACAACATGGTCTCCAGGGCATTTTCACTATGAATTTCTAGCATCTTCCCAAACGGGGGCTATTTTTAAAATAACAGAATGACTCTTCTGAAAATTGCTCAGATGTTGAAAAACCTAAAATAATAGATTTGATAGAGGCAAACTTATCCTAGGCTGAAAAGGGAAATCATATTGGCAGTGTTTGCTTCTGCAGATTTTGTCAGCATTCATGTTTCCCAGGGAAACACTACCCATCTAAGTGCAGGAACTCATAATTTTCTGAAATCTGTGATAAATATGACAACTGACGCTTAAGGAATATCTATTACCCAACCCAACGGAGCTGTTTTTGTCCCAAAATAGACCATGCAACCACTAAAGCTTTATGGCTTCTGGTCATGAATTTATTTTTCACCTTCTCCTTGAGGGACAACAAATACAGCCTTATTACCAAGAGAAGCAGCCTTTCCTTGGTGTGACAGATAAAGAATTTAATCATTTGCCTTGAGGCTTTGTCAAACATTCCTTATTGCTGTGTTGACAATGAAATGTCAAATAGGTCCTCAGGGCACCGATTTTATTTTACTTATTTGTTTGGCTTGGTGAGAAATGACAATAGAAACAGCTAGGTTTAAAACTTAAACGTCAACCTAAGCAAATAAATTACCCTTGTATCACTGGGAGGAACTATTTCCAGAAAACATGCATGAGAAGGCTTCAGAAACCAAGGTGAGAAGGGGAACAGATCTGAAGGTAAGAGGGCATGCTAACTTTCTCATAGAAAAGGTCCTGTTCAAGTCTCTGTACCCATAATTCACTCACTACAGAGAAATATTCTTGCTCCTCAAAGCTGAAACAGGCTCCCAGCTCCTTCATGCACACCAGCACGTACACCACACACACAGGGACTGTGGACTGTGAGGCTGGATTTTGCCTCAGCTCTGTCTCCCAGTCTTTACTAACCACTCACCCTGTTTGTACTCTGCTTCATCAATAAGCACAGATAAAAAGTTTGTAATCCAGTTCTGGATTAATGACATACAGGCGACATGTTTGGTTCCCAGGAGATGTGCACAAAGTCTCCGCTGACTGGCTGAGGTTTGCACTGAATCAGTGGTAGCTGCCATGATCAGGCATGCTCCCTGCAGCCTTGTCCTCCTTCCCCTCTCCTCCACTGCTGCTAGAAGGTAAGGTGGAGTCTACCAGATCCTTGGGTATTTGATTGTGTATTCCAGACTTCTCCAAAACGCAGCTGAAGTTCACAAATCTTGACTCCTGTGCTCAGTCTGAGTTCAGTTTCCTGTTACAAGCAACTGTTTCACACGGCTGTTTCTGAGGTCATTTCAGATGAGAGACTCCACAGGGAGGGAGAGCTCCTTCAAAAGGCACAGAGTTCCTCCTCTGAGAGCACCGCTATCTGAAATAGTCTCAGAAGAGAACAACAGATCCTATTTGAGCAGGCTCTGGACTAGGTTCAGACACAAACCATGACTTGAGACCCAACCAGAGCACTGAGTTGGAATGTAGCCAGGTTCAGGAAAAAAAAATTGTCTGCAAATGTAGACCTGATTGTGGAAGCTCAGAGTCCCTTCAGCCCCTTGGATTTGTTGCATTGTGAACAAACAGATTGCAGGCAATTTGCTGCAGGCTGCTGTTGAGCACAGCAGGTCATGGGTTGACAATGGGACAGTGGCAGCAGTGGACACTGCCACCTACCTAGAGCCCTTTGTGCACAGGGACCTGTTAATTCACACACATGTGCAAACACTTTTGGGTCAAGAAGCCCTTGAGCCAGAGATTGCTGGAGGCAATGCTGAGGGAGTGCAGCAGGAGGGATTGTCACCTTCACCTTGCTCTTACAGCCTCCCAAGCCAGCTGCTGCTGGTCACTTCTGGCCAGTGGACTAGGTGAAGCACACACACACGCAAAACAAAAGAAAGAATTCATTCACCCCTTCCCATGGGCAGGCAGAGGTTCAGCCAGCTCGAGGAGAGCAGGGCTCCATCACAGGTAATGGGGACTTAATGAACAAACACCACTGCTCTGAATGTTCCCCATCTTCTTCCCTCTTCCCCCAGCTTTATATGCTGAGCATGATGTCATATGTTCTGGAATATGCCTTCGGTTAGTTGGGGTCACCTGTCCCAGCTGTGTCCCCTCCCAACTTCTTGTGCACCCCAACTCCACTCACTGTGAGGAGCAGAAAAGGCCTTGGCTGTGTAATAAAGGCCTTGGCTCATCAATAACAAAAACATCCCTGTATTATCAACACTGCTTTCACACAAATTCAACACAGAGCCCCTACCAGCTACTAAAAAGAAAATTAATTCCATCCAGCCCAAAGCAGCTCAGTGAAGCTTTTGCCTCCCAGTCTTAAGTGCAGAAATGCAAATACATAATTTAATATACAAATGCTTCCCCAAAAAGCATCATTAGTATAGTGAAGGAGGTATACCATGGCAAACTGCACAGGCTCTGCAATATTCTCCTTCACTTCTATGGGGATTTGGGGGATTCTGAGTCTCTGTGGTTGACCCTCTGGCCTCCTTCCCATGGGGAGAGCAAGCTGTGCTCCGTTTGCTGTTAACAGTGCCAGAGCCTGGTGGAAGCCCTTGCCAACCAACAGAAGCCAGAAAACCCCAGCACAAGTCAGAAAACCCTTGGCAGGCTTGGCTTGGTACTGGCTTCTGCCCCCAGAATGACCTCATGGAGAGAGATGAGGAATAACGCTCCCCACCCCTCCCAAAAATAAAAGATGGGATGCATTTTCACACAGTCTGATTTCCCCAAGGAACTACAAGCACTTGGCAGGGTGAATTATTGCTGTAAGAGGGCTTAAGGAGTCACCAGAATCATAGATGTGACCATTGCATCCATTCAGTTGTTTCTAAGTAACCTCTTATGGCAGAAAGATATTTTACAGAGAAACCAGGCACTGCTGAACAGTCATTACAAGGGCACTCTGCAATGGAAACTATAAGCCAGATGCTGAATGTTATTTTCTTAAACAATTTTAAAAATCCAATTTTTTTTTTCCATAACATGCACTGAGACATCAAGGTAAACTTCTGTATAGTGACAGAGATGATTATTTTCAGTGAAGCTGGAAATGGAAAAAGCAGATTAGCAGTCTTGAGGTTATCCTCTTTGGTTATCCTACTCTGTCAGTCTGATCCAAATCAATGTTAGTTCTGCTCACTCCAGTGAGGTGGTGTCAGGTGCTCAGTGGCAACATCAGTGTCTTTTAGCCAAGCTGGTGCTTACTTATACCTGGTGGAAGCCTCAGCACTAACTTCAACATCCAGATCTAATCTGTTCCACAGGGATAGTGACGCCTCCTTCCAAATGTAGTTTGAGATCTACAGAGAGTGTTATGAAAGCAGGGGGTGCTGCACAGCCACTGTAGGAATTACTAGATACAGCTATCACTACCATTGGGTGGAATTCCAGGGAACCACTTCTGGGAATGAGGAACAAGCATCACTTGTAGCACAGCAAAACTGAAACCCAAAGTTCCAGGAGAGTCAAGTCAACCCTAGCAAATCCTTTTCTGAGATTACAGCTGAAATAATAGCACCAATTGGTAAATAGGCATTAATCAAGCCTGCAGATTTTGCTTAGTGAGACTAATTAGCTACTCTGCCAGCTTCCAGTCTGCTCTGAAGTAGCAGTTGGCTGGTAGAACATTTTCATGGCAGACATATGAATGTCCACACCCGTACACAGATCCTGACCAGATTATAAATTAGCTTTGCTGTAGAAGCTTTGATGCATAAAAGCTGCTTTTAGGAGGAGAAGAGCTCTGAACAAAGCCACTTAGTGTGATGTCTTCATTGCATGGATGGCAATGAGACATTTTCCATTTGTTTTTATGAAGCTGGGATTGTGTCTTCAGTTTTCCTCAGCTGTATCCCCTCTCCAGAAGCATACTCTTACACCAAACTACAACAGAAGAATCCATTTGATGCAGTGGATTGGCAGCCCGGCACAAAATAACCATAGATGCATAAAAAGGAAAGGAAAAGAGTAAAAAGACAAATATTTACCTTCCATGGGACATATTCACAAAGACTAACACATCTCAAAAGCAAGGAGTAATTCTGAAACCCCAGTTTAAGGTTCAGAAAAGAGATCTCCAGAGTTTTGATGCTGAGCATCATCAGACTCCTTGGGAATTCTGCAATTCAGATCTGAAAAGTGAGGAATTCAAAAGCACTTGTCTCCCAACAGAAATGTTGACCAATATTGATGAATTTCGTCTCATTCCTAATTTTAAAATCTCCAGCTGGGTTTATTTTTAAAACTGGGTCCACTTTGGTTCAAGTGCTCCTCTTCTAATTTCTTATCTCCTGCTCTCTTGGTTTCCTTCATAAAAGGAGAAGATAGATGAATAGCAAGGATGAGGGAGCTCAATTCACAGGCAAGAAAACACATGCTGTTGTTGACAGAGTCTTCTGCATGTTTCTTTCTTCCTTTTGCTACTGCTGTTCAGTACTGGTGTGAGCAACCCGCGTAGCTGGAGGAGGAGATGCCTGAAATGCAATCCACATCTCTAACTACTGTAAGACTACAGAGGTGACCCACAACTCCATGGAGGTGACTCCTATTGTAGAGTGCCAGTAACGTGCAAAATGCTATTCCCCAACTGTAATTCTGATGTATCAAAGAGTTTACAATTAAATTACCCAAATCCAAGGCTGTACAGGTTTTCTACTTCTCTTGGAGTCAGCAGCTTATATGTGTACATGAATCAGACAGTGGAGGTAAAATCAAAGGTCTGAGTCTTACAAAACAAAGCTACTCAAGGACATTAAAACCTCACAAGACCAAAGCCTGAGTCAAAAAACTAATGGACAATGGAGTCAGTGTTTCTGCTGGAAGGATTTGCAACTCAATGTAGAGGAAATAATCTGTGTTAGAATTTTATGCAAGCTATTTTGTGTCCGAGTTCACAATTATGTAGAGGAAGAATCAATTAAGTGCCAATTTCACCAGATTCTTTTTTTGTTTACCTTAAGAGTATATATAATTTTTATTTTTTATTTACAGTGGAAAAGAAAATATTTAAATAATCTTTAGTTACTTCCTTGTGAAAAACAAATATTGCGTAGGAAGTCCTGCCTTCAATATTTGTAAAGCTCAGCAGTGCAGGGATTCACACGTATGTGCCTAATGCTGCAGATACAATAAGCTGTCCTTTTCCTGAAAAAAACCTTGCATATCCTGTGAAAGCACAGAAAGAAGAGAAGCTTTCTGGGGTATGTCAGAATCACTAGGAGGACAAATTTCTCCAGAAGTTGGGACAAGTGCCTGGGGCACAGTGTTGTGCTATGAGAGATGCTTGATCTAGCCCACATGAGCCTGTTGAGGTACCAGCCACGCCTTGCTGCACTAAAGAGCATTGCACAAAATGTAAAGCAGCAGCATTCATTTCTGTTAGGCTCCTCTGGCTCTTCTGCTTCTCCAGGCTGGACTTGATGGGATGTTTGTTCATTTTAGAACTCTTCCTTTCTGGCTTCTTAGGTATCGTTCTCTTTCTGCAGAGTGGCACAACTTGAAAAGAGGAATGGCAAGTGCCTTGCTCTTTCTTTGTCTGACCTCTCCCACAGCATCAAGACTGGGAGGTTTACTGTGAATTGGTTAATGTGAGCATGAACAGTCTCAACCTAGGAAGAACCCCAAATTCTGTTCCTACTTCCATTAGCCATTTGGCTACTAACTAAGAGCAAAAATCACTGTAGCTGTCCCATCTGACATATCTGCAAAAGAGTGACTTTGCTACAGACCAATTGCAAGTGCCACCTGGGCAGATGTGAGACAATTTCAGGTGTGTGGTTTCATGTTACCGAGGCAACATTCATTTGGAGAATCAATATATTTTATTAGATCAGCTGATAGAGTTGGAAAAAAACCCCTGAGTTACCTGAAAATAAAAGCATTAGGTACCCTTCTGCTCATTTGTCATGGTTTAGTCCTAGCTGGTACTAAACCCCAGCAGCCACGTGCCACTGCTCCTCCCTCCCCTGCCACGTGTTAGGGGAGGGGAATCAGGAGAAACAAAAACCAAAAAGCTCACGGGTTGAGATAAGGACAGTTTAATACAACAACAGAAAGAGAGGACAGATACAGTAATAATGATAACATCAGTGAAATAATAAATTAAATGAGAGATAATAAATCCCTTACCTGAGACACAGCTCTCCCTACTCCAGCCATAAGCTACCACCACTCAGCACGTCAGCCCCTCCCCTTATGCAGAGGGCAGGACATCAGTCTGGTATCGAATCCCTCATTGGCTGGTTGGGTCATTTCTCCCACTGTGGCCCTGCCCAGCTGCAGCCCCTTCCTGGCCAAACCTAGGACATCATCCTAGGCAGCATTTATGTCACCCTGGGACCCCAGTTTACAAAGAGTCTGCATGCTAACTGTAGGCTTTGGGCTCCTCTCCAGCTGCATAAGACAAGACCTTAATTTGTATGTGCATAAACTTGTCCATGTGGAACAATCTTAAAATCAGGGAGGAAAAATCATGGGAACAATGAATACACTATACTTTACATTTCTCATGCAGAAAAACCCACGCTACTTTATTTTCTATTACTTCATTAGGAAATAATAAAGAAAGGCTAAAACTCTAGGGCTTTGCTAGTAACACTGCTGCTAACAAGCTACATCTGCTGATTATGCTTGGTTTGAGTGCTCCGTCCTTTCACCTCTTGCTCCCCTCCACACTCCTTTATTGGCACCTGTAATTGGCTGTGACCTCCAGCAAGAACTAACGGCTCCCAAGCCTACCTTCTTCCCAGGGCTTCCAGTAGCAGCACCAACTTTATGCCTCAGATCAAATAATGAAGGAGATTTGTCCTGTCCATGTTATAAGTAACAGATAATTACTAGGCACAAAGAAGAGAGAGAGAGATCAGAGAAAATTAAAAGGAAATATGCAACAAAAGAACAGCCTGGGTCCAGTATCTCCATCAGAAGGACTGGGAGTGCAGAAGGAGTTTTTTTGGTCAACAATATTCATGTAGCACCAACACTCCTCCCATCCAATAAGCCACAGCCTCCATTTAATGCCTCCTCTATCATTGTGTAAGACGTGTCATTAATTTCCAAGAAGCGAGTAATAAGAACAACTCTTCCATGTGCACACACCCTCACCCAGGCAGACCTGGAAGGCAGGAGCATCCCTTCCCCATAACTGCCCTGGCGTTCCTTCAGGGACCTCCTTCCTGGAGGACATGTGGCAGTCCCAGCTGCTGCTGCGTGTGCCCAGTGCCTTTCTAGGACGCAGCTTGTCAAGATACAGCTCATGGCCACACATCAGCCTGTTATTAATCCACAGCAGGAAGGGGAGATGAAAGGAAGTGATAAAACACAAATTCATAAGTGGAGCTGTGGGCTGTTCCTGCACTAGGGTATGTCCATGCGAATCTGAGGCTGCTGAGCCTGGAGAAGAGAAGGCTGAGAGGGGATCTCATCAATGCTGATCTATATCTACAGGGTATGTCAAGAGGATGGGGCCAGACTCTTGTCAGTGATGCCTGATGATAGGACATGGGGCAACAGACACAAACTGGAACACCGGAAATTCCACCTATACATAAGGAAAACTTCTTTCCTGTGAGGGTGCTGGAGCCTGGAGCAGGCTGCCCAGAGAGGCTGTGGAGTCTCCTTCTCTGGAGAGATTCCAAACCTGCCTGGACATGATCCTGGGCAACCTGCTCTGAGTGACCCCGGCCATCCAGAGGGACCTGGACAGGCTGGAGAGGTGGGCTCAGGGGAACCTCATGAGGTTCAACAAGGCCAAGTGCAGGATCCTGCACCTGGGGAGGAGCAACCAACATTACCAATACAGGCTGGGAGAGGACACGTTAGAAAGCAGTCCAGTGGAAAAAGACTTGGGGGTACTAGTAAATGAGAAGCTGGACATGAGCCACCAACGTGCAGCAGCAGCCCAGAAGGCCAATCAAACCCTGGGCTGCATTAAAAGCAGCGTGGCCAGCAGATGGAGAGAGGTGATCCTGCCCCTCTACTCTGGCCTGATGAGACCTCACCTGGAGTCCTGTGTCCAGCTCTGGAGCTCCCAGCACAGGAAGGACGTGGAGCTGTTGGAACACATTCAGTGGAGAGCCACAAAAATGATCAGAGGGCTGGAGCAGCTCTCCTATGAGGACAGGCTGAGGGAATTGGGGCTGTTCAGCCTGGAGAAGAGGAGGCTCTGGGGGGACCTTATAGTGACCTTCCAGTACCTGAGAGGGGCCTACAAGAAAGCAGGGGAGGGGCTATTCACGGGGGTTTGTAGTGACAGGATGAGGGGTAATGGCTTTAAGATAGAAAACACTAGATTTAGGTTAGACGTTAGGAAAAAGTTCTTCAATAGGAGGGTGACAGACCAGTGGAATAGGTTGCCTAGACAGGTGGTGGAGGCCCCACCCCTGGGGACATTCAAGATCAGGCTAGATGAAGCTTTGAGTAGCTTGATCTAGTTGGAGATGTCCCTGCTTACTGGGGGGCGGGGTTGGAGTAGATGACCTTCGGAGGTCCCTTCCAGCCCAGACATTCTGTGATTCTATGACCCTGCTGGAGCATGAAGATTAGACTAGATGATCTCCAGAAGTCCTTTCTAACCCCTACCACTCTGTGATTTTGTGAATCCTGCCTGGCCCAAGCTTTAAGAAGTCTGAGAGCTGCTGAGGGAACTGCTCTACGTCCACAAATCCTCTGTTGCCAAATGCATGGGGAGGGACCTTTGGCAGTGAACACTTTATGGGCAGCAGTTGCTGCCTGAGCCTGCAGCTGAGCCCTGTCCTCCAGCTCACCCAGGGATGGGAGGTAACACAGCAGGGCAGGGGTGAAGGTCAGCAGAGCTGCTCTGGGAACCTCTCAGCCTTTGACAGAGTCACCGGACACAGCTTGCTGGGATATCTGTGGCATCAGGAGACCTTCCCAACTTCCAGGGGAGCTAAACTCACCTGGCTTTTGAGAGCGCATCAGTCTCCGGTGCTGCCAGAATGAAAAATACTTGGGGTTTAGAGAACTAATAGGAAAAATCACACAAACTTCTGGTATTTCTCATTTTAGCTGGACAATGGTCCCTTGGGAATTGTGGCAGATAGGCAAAGGTCTCTGTAGGAGCACTGGGCTCTGTTACAGCAGCAGATGACTGTGAGTGCAATGGGAAACAGGCTCTGCCCCACTTGTGCAGCAACATCAATCAGGTTGGGATGTAATCCTAAGATTGACTTCACTGTTTTGATTCAACATCTCCAAATCAGTGCCATGCAAAGGAAAGTGATGACAGTTACAGGAAAGTGAGGCCGTATTTCCTTTGAGGACTCCCTCCTTCCCCTCTGAGGGATGTCAGCTTTACGTTACTATTAAGTCCTGTGACGGATACATGTCAAAATGTTAGTGCTCACTTGTATCATCTTTGCATTTCTCAGCAGAAGGCTGCTTATAGAAGTGACAGTGACTCCAGCTCCTTTTATGTGAGACAAACATTGCTGTCTTACCAGAGAGGTTTGCATTTTTCAATCAGAAAAAAAGAATTAAAGGAGACTGTATTAGAAGGGCATTGAGCTTTCCCACTCAAGGCTGCCAGAAAAGCTCTAAGAATACAAAGGACAACACAAGGCAAACATCTGTTCAAATAAAGGGAGTTAGAGAACAGCCTTTTGTTGCTCTGAAGTAATATTCCACTGATAAAAATTAACCACTGTGCTTCTCCCCACACTTTATACCCTATTCAGTTCTCCTTAGGATTATGTTTACTGGAAAGTTTTGCTTGTGTCATTTCTTTTTGTAGGAAGCTAATTTGTGGTTCCATGGAGCTTAATCACATTTTCTTCAGCCTTCTATTGCCAATTCTAGCCCGGGACAAATAAAAAGCCATCATTCAAAGGAATAACATACCTTCTTAACACAAGCTGACACAGGAAAGCAGGCTAGGGCTCAGACAATTCCAACCCCGCTCCATTAAGAGATGACATTTTTAACAATAGATCTGTCGGACCCCACTGGAAACAATGGGCCCTCATCATGGTGGGAATTAGCCCGTGGGACAGGTGATTATGTTCTGGAAATGTTCCAGTGCCAGCTGTGTTGCTGTGTGTTATTTGTAACCTCTGTAATTGCAGCTTTTCAAAACCATTTTTATTTGGAAAGGCAGTATAGAAGGACAAAAAAACCCAAACCTACTACCATTTGTTCAGGGAAGAAAAAAAATCAGCATATCAAAGCCTGAAGAGTAGTGCCCTGTTTTCTGAATTGCTGGCTTAGACTCCTTTATTCTGACAAACCCCCAAACCCTAATGTAATCATTGTTGTGTGTTTCCCCCTTTCCTCATGGCCCAGTTACAGTTCCTGCTTACAAATGAATGGACCTGCAAGCATTTGCTTAATGCCCACGAAGGCAGTTCCTTCTGAAATATCAAACGGCTGGGAAGCTGAGTCTGTTCATGAGGGTTCCTTGAGCAGCAAGTGGGCAGCTTTCTGTGTGTGGGGGGTGAGACAAGCAGGAGACAGAGAAATGAGCCATCTAAAGGTGCTCCCAAATGAGCTTGGTGGTGCTTTCTATTGCACACACTTCGAAATACACTGGCACCATCAGGCTGTGCCTAGAAGGAGCCTGAGTAACTGCATGAGCCCACTACTACCAGCTCTGGTCCCTGCTGCTCCTCTGGTGAGGTCACTACTTCTGTTACACCAAGTCACTGTTTGATCAAAACCACCCATGGAGAGAGGACATTGATTTCCTCTGCTTTCTACAGAGCAGAGCAAACTTTCGGTTGCTACATGAATAATAATTTTACACTGTTCATCATACTTGCCTTGGCATGTTGGGAAAATTCTAGTCCTTGAATTTCTTTCCTTAGATCATATCTGAACGTAGATTTAGAAATTGGTGGAAGAGGGTTACTCTGCCCCCCAAAATTACAAAAATTGCCTACTTGTTATGCAAGTGCTGGATTACTAAGGCAGTAATGTGGGTAGTTGTATTCCTGGTGGAACAGACAATCTAGGTGTGAATCACCTTTTCTCCATTGCTGTATAATCAGAGCAAGTACTTTTATATCTGACATCCATGATTTCTGAAAGCAGCAGAGGAAAAAAAAGTATATAAAAAGAAGTCACATGAGAAAAGAAGGAAGTTTTAAGAGCTTTCCTAGGAGTTTTAGTTGCTAGGGTAACTATATAACTCAGTAATCAATATGTTTGGCATCTTTCTATTGCCTTGTTGCTACTCCCACAGACAACACTGAAAGGTGTTTGGGGAAAATACTGGAAGTGAAGACAGCTACAAACTTTGAAAAGAAACTGAATCAGATATGAGAAAAGGAAATAACTTATTCCCCAAATAGTCTAAGGGTGTATCAGATTTTCTTGAGATGAAATGGAGTAATTTTCTTTAATAGGCTTGCAGGATTTGAGAGGATCCTTCGGAGTATATGAGTTTCAGTGCGATGCCTGCCAAGCTGAACAAAAACTACAATTTAGCTCTTTCCCACGTTAAATGTATTGCATTATGTCAATTATTTTGTGGCAATCAATGAAGCGCTGCCTTTAAGTGAGCAAGTCCCAAGTTTAAAAAAAACATAGCAAGACTCCTGACCCCCACCAACCTACTTAAGAAAAATATCTGAGTGATGCTCCCTACTTCAATTTATTTTTAATAAGACATTGCAAATATTAGGCAGTGATCCAATGTACATTATTAAGAAATTCAGGAATATTCTCCATAGTACTCATGTAGTGTTTTCTATCTGAGACTTACAGAGTGTTTTTGTAAATACAGGCAGGTATTATTCTTAAGTCAGATATATACTGGCAAAAAGCAGTAAAAAAAGCTCGAAGCTTTCACGGCAAAGCAAGACATGACTTGTTGCCACAATCATGACTGATTCCTTTGTAGACATTTCCATTGTTCATATGTCTGCAGCATCATGGAGCAGAAGTTTATGACCCAATCCCTCTTACTCATCTCCTCCTGCCCCGTTTTTTTTTCCTTGGGCTGCTGCATCACAAGAACCACATCAGACGTCTGTGATGATGTTGACCTAGGTTAAGGAGGCTGCATGACCTATATCCCTGTGTTTCAGAAGGAGAACAGCAAGGGAGCTTTAATATGCTCGTCATTTCCCAGAGCCTTGTCCTACTCCTGTGTTCTGAACAGCTCTTATACCCATGAGACACCAAAATGTTAGAACTATTTATTCAGTTCAGCCTATTTTTTCTTGCAGTCTTTTTTCAAACAGAGAATCTTCAAAAACTTCACAGCTCAAGATAAAATTAGAAGCTGCTTTAAAGAGAGTTTGCTGCAGAGATGGTGAGATTGCAAGAGAGGAGACATAAGGAGATATGTCAGAACAGAGAAGGAAGAAGTTTTTAATAAAATGAATGTCTGCACGGATGGGCATTTCCCATAGCTACAAGGCAAAAAGAAAGGGAAAAAAACCCGCAAAAATACTGGCTGCTAATAAACGGAGTGGGCTATTATTTTTATCCATTGGCATTTGCTTAGTTCATAAGGCATCCTTCCATGTTTTCTGGATAGTACTGTGCAGATTTTGAGGTGTTTGGAGCTACCCCATGTGAAAATTTCTCTGTACAATCAGTTCTTACTGAACCGACCCAAATTTTCTTTCTCTTAAAAATAATCAGAAGCAATGGTGGTGAATTTAGTGCTCCTGAAAGGTGACAGGGGTGCCTGCTATTGATCCTGTCCCTGGTAAATGGTGATGTGGTAAAGGTTGCTCCCCCCCGGGAAGTGCTGCAGGGTAACTCTGGGATCCCCATGTCAGGTGTTTGCTTCATCTGTGCTTCTTGTCTGCCTGCATCTTACATTATCTATAAGTAATAACTACAATTGGTTTTGTTTTCTGTTATTATCAGTGACTCCTTTTGAGTCCATACTTGCAACACCAAGAGCTCACCTACTGTTGCCTGAGTAAATATAAGCTTGTGGAGCACAAAGTTGTCATGCCAGTATCTGTTGGTTTTGATGAAGAAAAGGCAAATAATATGCTTGCAACCCAAACTAAAGGCTCTCATCTCTGCTGAGGAAAAGCAGCGCTCTCTGTGGAGCCACAGATGAGGGTCTCCATGGGGTGCCCCGGGCAGGTGCGCCCCGCAGCTCCCGGCCCCGCCCTGCGAAGACAGGCGGGAACGGCGCCTCCAGAGGGGCTGCT
>NW_008626571.1:0-497 GCF_000691845.1 Merops nubicus
CGTCTCGTGCGCCGCCTGCAGCAGCGTCATGGTGTGGTTGATGGTGGTCGCCGTGCCCTCGCCGCTCAGGTCGCCTTTCTGGGCTGCCAGGAGATGGCACCATCCTAGCGCCGCACCCCCCGAGAACGGGGCACGGGGAGCTGGGGCGCAGCAGAGCCGGGTTCGGCCGTGGGATGTGGCTGACGGGGTGCCGGGGAAGGTTGGCATGGGGCACATCCTCCCTCCGTCCCCCCCCCAGGGCAAGGGGGTGTGGGGAGGATGAGGGGACACGGGGACGTTTGTGTCCTCCAGAGCCAAAAAAAATGCTTTCCTGCAGCAGAAGGGCTGAGACCACCTTGTCCTGGGCTGGGACGTGGCACCGTGCCGGGCAGCGCTGGCTCGCAGCCCAGTCTGCCAGCCCAAATCCCATGCCCGCTGCGGGCAGAGTGAGCCCCGGGCATTGCCCCCGACCCCCCAGGCATCGTTGTGGGTCAGTGTGGAGCGGGCAGCTGCTGTGC
>NW_008626572.1:0-74134 GCF_000691845.1 Merops nubicus
TTCCTGGGTCTTCCTTCTTGCCCTTTTCATTTGAAGACTGGAGTGACACTGGCTTTCCTCCAGTCCTCAGGCACCTCTCCTGTTTGCCACGATCTAGAAAACAGATGGAGAGTGGTAGAGTGACATCAGCCAGTTCTCTCAATACTCCTGGGTGCATCTCCTCAGGGCCCATGGATTTATGGATATTCAATTTCCTTCACTCATAGGGCCCATGGATTTATGGATATTCAATTTCCTTAACTCATCACTAACCCAGTCTCCACTGACTAGCAGAGAGTCTTCCCTCCTCCAGGCTTTCTCCCCTACATCCAGGGTCTGGAGTTCACAAGGGCTGGGCCTCAGGATTAAAGACCAAAGCAAAGAAGGCATGAGTAGCTCTGCCCTCCTCTGCAGCCTCAGTGATCAGGGCTGCACCTTGTTAAGCAGTGGGCCCCCACTTCCCCGGTTGTTCCTTTTACTGCTGATATATTTGAAGAAGCCCTTTTTGTTCTCTTTTACTTCCTTTGCTAGTTTTAGTTCTAAGAGGGCTTTAGCCTTTCTTATTGCCTTCCTACATGTCCTGACTATCTCCCTGTATTTCTCCCAAGTGACAAGTCCCTTCTTACATGAGCTATACACTTCTTTCTTGAAATTTCCTTCAGAAGCTCCCTGCTTATCCATACAGGTCTCTTAACTCGTCTACCCGAGTTTTTACTCAAGGAAACGCAGTTATCTTGGGCTCGGAGAAAGTGGTATTTAAACACTGACCATCTTCCCTGGGCTCCTTTACCCTCCAGAATCTTAGCCCATAGGATTCCTGCAAGCAAATCTTTGAAGAGTGCAAAGTTAGCCCTGCAGAAGTCCAGGGTTGTAATCCTACTTATTGCCCTGCTTCTACCTTGTAAAATACTAAACTCCACCATGTCATGGTCACTGTTGCCAAGGCTGTTCCCAGCCTTGATGTCCCAAACCAGTCCTCCTTTATTCATTAATACAAGGTCCAGCAGTGCACCTCTCCTCGTTGGTTCCTCCACTAGCTGCATTAAGAAATTATCATTGATGCACTGCAAGAGCCTTTTTGACTGAATATGCCTAGCTGTGTTGGCTTCCCAACAAATATCAGAGTGATTGAAGTCACCCAGGAATACCAAGAAGTGTGTTCTAGATGTTCCCTCCAGTTGTCTGTAGAAGGCCTCATCAACATCTTCTCGGCTTGGTGATCTGTAGTAGACTCCCACAACAGTTTCATTCCCCTTTGCATGTCCTTTAATTCTTACCCACAAGCTTTCAACCTGTTCTTCCTCCCCCCCGGATAGAACTCAATACATTTCAGTTGCTCTCACACATAAAGAGCAACAGCACTGCCTCGCCTTATTGGTCTGTCTTTCCTAAATAGTGTGTAGCCATCCATGACAACATTCCAGTCGTGGGAGCTGTCCCACCGTGTTTCATTGACTGTAATTACATCATAGTCATCCGACCTAGTGCAGACCTCCAGCTCCTCCTGCTTGTTCCCCATACTCCATGCATTGGTATACAAGCATTTCAGGGAGAGAGTTAACCCACCAGTTTTCAGTCTTGCTATCTGACCATTCCCGGACACTCCCGTGGTTACTAACTTGTTAGTGAGCCCTGTGTTATCATCGTCCACCTTGAGTAGGACAGTAGACTGAAGGCTGTCCTTGGGTACATCTCTTGTGAACCTGATTTATCCCCTTCCCCCTTGGAAGATAATTTAAAGCCCTGTCTGAAGCATGCCAACTCCTGTGTGAGGATCCTTTTTCCCCTTGGAGACAGGTGTGCTCCATCTGTTGCCAGCATATGGGATTGGTCCTTTAGAAAAATCCTATCTCAGGAATGAAAACCAATCTGTGAAAACTTCTCATGCTTTCTTCAGCTTTGCTTTGGTTATGAGACAAAAAAAATTATGAAGGATTGGTCTATGAAACAATGTAGGATAGTTTCAAGTCCTACCTGCATTTCAGGAAAGAGAAAATATTTTAGAGAAATTATGTTTATAAAGAGACTGCTTAAAGAGTTTACAATTCATAAATACATACCTGTGTTCATGAGTATGCATGAAGCTCTATGTGCTATATGAATCTGCTCTTGCTGTTCCTAACACTTAAGACTTAGAAAGAAACAGTAAACCAAGTAGATTGAAAACCTCTGATCATCCTGTAAAACCATGAGGATAATGGTAGATTGATGTTTTTCTTTTTCGAGATGTATATTTTTTAAGCATAGAATTTTTTTAAATTTTGTATATAGAAGCCAGAATACTTGAAGGATCTTCTACTGCTTTATGCACATAAAATTAGACTGTCCACTCAAGCTAGCTTGTTGCATCTTTTCCTTGCTTATGGTACTTTTTATGTTCTCCGTTTGTGACCTCACTTAAATTACTATTAGCACATATCCTTTTTTTTTCATTCTTGCATTCACATTTTACCATTTAATTAGAAGTCTATTTCTCTGTTTTATGCTGTCTTTGCATTTCAAGGCAATATTTTTTCCTTTACTTATAATAATTGTCCCTGCCCCTAGCCATGTTTTCTTTCAGTAGTAGACTCTTGCTTTCCTTGAAGGGTATTTGAAAAAAAAAAAAAAAAAAACCAAAAAACTCAGTACTGGAGCACTCAGCTAGATGCTATGTAAAGAGGTGTAGCCTGATTTCTGTAGGAAATTCAAGAGTAAATTTCAAGGACAGGTGCATGTCCGACAAATTATTTCCTCTTTTTTTTTTTTTTTATTCCAGTTGTGTGTTAAAATATCATCTAACTGTGTATCTTTATCTGTCTCTTTTAATCATTTTCAGGATTCAAAAATTTCTTCCATGGAGCGTGGCCTCCGGGATTTGGAAGAGGAGATTCAGATGTTGAAGTCAAACGGAGCTCTGAGTACAGAGGAACGTGAGGAGGAAATGAAGCAAATGGAGGTGTACCGTAGTCATTCCAAATTCATGAAAAATAAGGTACTGAGAAAACAAACTACAGTGGTAACATAAACTGAGCTTAGTGAACAGATGAGAGAGATTTCATACTTCAGTAAGTAGTTACAGTTTGGGTTCCCATTCAAGTGCTGGGAAACAGAATTTATTTCTATTCTTCCATGAAGCCGCTAAAATAACTTTAAAATATTTAAGAGGATTTTAGGTTCAGATTTGAAAAATACCATAATGGTGATTTAGTAAGGTCAAAGGCCCAAATTCTGCTTTTATTGTCACACCTGACGGTCTTGTATTTCAGAAGGATTTTGTGTTTATCTTTAGACTGTTGGTAATTCAGTGTAGTTGTAGGTTTCATTTGATATAGAATCTTTTCAAATGTAGTCTATTGAAAAAAGTGTTGTCTTTTTGCAATGTTTGTACTATAACTAGTAGGTCTTTTTATTATGTAAATGGTGAAAAGAGCACGAACTTTCACTATAATGGCTTTCTAGTACACTGTTCTTCCAGTACTGGAGTCAGAATGAGAGTAGCCTCTACAACAGTGATGATGCCAACATTAATTTATGCAGTTGGGAATACAGGACAAATACAGCAGTGGGACATATTGATCCTCAGGTATAAAGATGGACACTGACTACTGAATTGTCTGAAGCCAAAAGTCAATTTGTTTGTTTCTTCCAAAGAAATGTTTCTCAGACTTTTAGTGGGCCCTAATATTTTCTAATGAAGATTCAGGTCACCTTGTACAGTAAATTTAAGTATGTTGTAAACAGTCCTGCTTTTTTAGCTAGCTTTCAAGTACTCCTGGCAAGCAGTGTACAAGTCCCTGGAATAGAGGCTGAAAATTTCTAGGTGATAAACAATTGTAACCTACTGCATTTGTCTGCTTGAAATTATTTCTAAAAAAAAAAAAAAAAGAATGCTGGAGAAAGTTTCTTAGAGAAGCGTTAATTGCCCTGAAGTAAAAATGTGTCATAATTGTGTTTCTTCCACCTCCCTCACACCAGCTCACTGATTTACTGATTTGCCTCCAGATAACCACATCTGTTCTTTTATGCTTTTGTCCTTTATCCCACTGAGTTGCTTCTAGGAATTGAAGGATACCTCCTTCAGATTTGGAATGGAGAGACTGTTTTAGCATCTCTTCCTTCCATCATTTCTTCTTTCCTCCTTCTTTCTTTCTTACCTTGTTATCAACTCTCCAGTTTCCCCTTCTCTTCCTCTGTGACCCTGTAGATGGGTTCAGCTACTGAATTTCTGAATCTCTTCTGACTATTGTGTCTGCTCATTTGTTTTCCTGCAGTGAGTTTGCTTCATTTAGTCATACAGCTATTCACTCATGACTTGTAGTCAGCTCCAATATTGTTATCTTGCTGTCCTACCTTGTTTTGTAGTTGCACAATATTTTTGTTTGGGTTTTTTTTCAGTATTGTATTGTATAGTAATCTGTGGCTGTATCTTGATAAGTTTATTTTCTTAAAGTGTAAAATGTCCCTTTTCCTGACCTAATTTCCTCATGAATTCCAATTTCAAAACTGTTGAGTGAACAGTGAACATTTTTAACATATATAAACATAACTGTACATCTTTGTTTCATAATGAAATTCTTGTCTGGCAGCCTGTGTGAAATTACAGAGACAAACTTTGGCGAAGACTTAATGAAGAATAGAAGAGAAAATGAATGACCAGTGTTGATCCTTCTGTTCAGTTCTTTGTCACTTTTAGTTACTTGAATTGAAACAGGCTGACTAGAAGCTGGTAAATATTTAAAAGCATAACAATGTCGTGACAGGTAGAGCAACTGAAGGAAGAGCTAAGTGCCAAAGAGGCTCAAGGGGAGGACCTGAAAAAAAGAGTGGCTGGTCTCCAAGCCGAGGTCTCTGCAGTAAGATTTATCTTTTGTGTGCAGTGGCCATTCTCTGGGGCTTGCTAGCTCTCTGGCTTTCCAGATAGTTTTTCTTCTCTTACCTTCTTCAAGACTGGATATAACAATAGAACTAACAGCCTGCTCAGCCTTTTTGTTCACATAGTTTTGGTGTCCGTAACATCACTCTTCAACTGAATATCTCTATTTGTTTTGTTGCTGGTTTTCTAATGGTATGACCTGTTTTAGAAGTAACCTATTCTTCTCTGTTGAAGCAGATTTTTCGGAAGTATTCAACACCCATTTTGGGACCAGATTTTCAGAGAGATTTGGTCTCCTTAGTAGAACAAAAAAACTTTGAAAATCTGTGCTGAACCTTCTTAACATTCTTTTGCAAAAACCAGCAAGAGCTGGATGCTGAACGCTTTGTAAACCAATTATTTAATTTTAGCAGCATGAGTTTAAGTTATTCCTTTGCTGTGAAATTAGTGCATTTGCTGGGTGATCATAGTGGCTTATGAAGAAGAGAGATGTGAGCACTTGATACTGTATTAACTTCTCTTGCAACTGGGAATGGTATGCGCTGCATTCTTCCTAAAGGGCTTTGGCACAGTGGCAGTGTGGGCGTACGGCTCCGGAATGGGGATTTCTAGAGAGAATGATCTTAGGGTGCTACTTGGGAATTTTAATGTAATGGAAAGTGGTTGTGTTTAGATGAGAGCATTTCACCCAAACACATGTATTTATGGTCTGTATTAAAGATGACCACCAAAAGAATTTATCTTTTCAAAGAAAGACCAAACTGATTTGAGAAAGTTTTACTATAATTCAGGCTACCTACTAGTTCAAGTTTTTGTCATCTGAAGTTTTTAAGGAAGCTTTTTGTTTAGATATCCCAGAAAAGATAACTAGCAGTAAATAATTCATCTCTTCCAAGCTCCTCTGCTGTGCTTAGCAGCATGCACCTGGTTCCATGCAGTAGGTGACAGCAGAAATACTGCTGCTAACATCAATACTTTCATATCTATTCAAATAGGTGGTGAGATAATTCTGCAGACATACTTGCTTTTAGTAAAAGTATGAGCAAACCAACCTGATACATTTGAATTAAGTGAACAGTAAATTATTGCATAGTTCTATAAATGAAATTCTTCTTATGCTCCTTCCCATGATTCTATTTAAAAACAAGTAGTTTGTGTAGAGTTTTTTTGAGGTGCTTGTCCTTCTTCCACTGCCCCTTCTTCCTGATCTCCTCATGTACGTTGTTTCACACTGGAACACAGGGGTCTTTGATAGCATCTTTTGATGCTCTTTCAATGTTCTTCGGTAATAGGTTTTCTTTCTTTAGTTGCTTGTTATTGAAACAGTATTGTCAAGACAAAACCACATTCACCAAAGCTTTTCCTCTCAGTTATTTCTATTAGTACATGATTTTTTTCTAATTAAAATTAAAAAAATAATTTATAGCTTAGATCAATTTAATTTTGTTCTTGACACATTCCCAGAAATGGAGGATGACCTAGACAATATTTTTAGCTTGTGATGTCCTTGAATTTCTGTTTTGAAGCATCAGACAATGTATTTTTGGGATTGAGGGATTTTTTTTTAATGTTATCAGCAAAATCAATCAAGTTAAAAAAGGGAAAACTATTTAGTTTTTAGAGATATGTCTACCTCCACTATATAATATGTAAAATATGGCTGGTTTATTCTGTGAGATGTATCTAAAAGGCAAACCATAAAATTGGTTCTAAACTTGGATGTAAGTCTACATTTAGACTTCCCTGTCCTCTTTAGTTATGAAAAAAAAATAATTCTTTGGTTTTACATGAAAAATGTCGTACAACGAAAGAAATTTTTTTTTTAAATCAAAATTGTCATGGATGATGACTGCATTTAGAATAAGATTTCATCTCATTTCAGTGCTTTGCTTATAACATTTCTTACTCTTTGTCTCTTAAAATGATAATCTAACCTACGTGTGTTAAAATAAATTGGAATTTCTGTACTGATTTAATTCACTAAATTGAAGCTAGAAAATTGCTCTCAACAAAGCACAGTTCCACAAACAGTTTTCATGGTGTTCTGATGTGTATTTGCGTCTGCTTTAAGAAGCTTCCATAAACTAAAGGGTATTACTTAGAAGATAAAAATGCTGGGTTTGTAAATAGTGGGAAAAGTAAAGATGTCTTTACAGACTGTAAGCATTAAGCTGGGTTGATAGATGGAGAGATGGACAGAAAGGCAGTGCTTTGACATTTCAAAGCAAACAAGTTTCTGAGAGAAACCTGTAGGTATTCCATCTTTTCTGATACTAAGGGGTAAAGGTACATTCTCATTACAGTTCTTCTTCATCTTCATTAAAAACTAATCCCTACTAAGTAACTGGTTTGGGTCAGTCCTTTGAAAGATGACTAAGAATGGACTAACTCTGTTAAAAAGAAGCTCTCTTGAAAAATTGATGCTATTGCTCCCCCTTCTTTTTTATTGTATCTTCTGCTCATGACACAAATTTTTGCTGGCCTTCCATTCAAGGTAACTGAAGGCTTCACAGTTCCCTAGGATAAGATTAGAGTATCTTACTGTTTGTTTGTAGTTATGTGAATTTATTGCTATTTTTGTGAAGAAGGGATAAATTATTTTTTCTTTTGCCCATCTTTTCTTTCTTTTTCAGATCGGTCAGGTGAAACAGGAGCTGTCACGCAAAGACACGGAGCTGCTGGCCTTGCAGACAAAGCTGGAGACCCTCACAAATCAGTTCTCTGACAGCAAGCAGCATATTGAAGTTCTGAAAGAGTCTCTTACAGCTAAAGAGCAAAGAGCTGCCATCCTGCAGACAGAGGTGAAATGGGCAATTCTGTACTTATTGACTTTTCACAGAGAAAGAGATAAAAAGGATTATTTTGTTTCTTCCTGCTTTGGTTGTACAATCCCATAGCCATTCAATACTACTTGTTCTGAGCATATTGTATTTTCTATTATGTTTGATTCTCCAGGCCAGGTCTTTGATCTCAGAGACAACTCTGTGTGTATAAACACGCATCTATTCCTCTGATAAATGCACAGTTGTACAACATGCACCACTAACATGCAATCACTAATATTATTTTTCCTAGACACAGCTAAATTGGAAGTTGCAATGTCTGAGCTGTGGGGATTTATTTTCAATGACCTTGTAGCTAAAAGAGAGCAAAGAAAGGAAGAACGTTCTGGTAGTTTACAGCTCACTGAGGCTTCACTACCACTGTCAGCATGTACAGGACCTCTTGCATGTAAGCCTATGCTTACACCTGAAATATGGGCTCTCATGTTTTATGGTGCATATTCCAGGATAAAGGATAAAAATTTTCAAAACTGTGTTTCAATAACAAATGCTTAATAAAATCCCATTTTATTAAAGACACGTATATAGCTGAACATCAAATGGATAATAAGTATAGCATAAATTTATTGTTTCTGGACGTTCTTGAATAACAAACAAACATGAAATGTGTGAATACAGCATTTCATCCTTTGGCTTGGGAAACTGTAGTGTTAGTGGAAGTCCAAAAGATGGCGGTCATGCATCAGAAAATTATTGTGTTGTTACACCTAAAACAGTAAAAAGCCAAAGGAGCTGGGGAATGGGCATGCAGAAAATTTCTGGGTAACACTAGTAGAAAGATTCCATATTACAAGAGTGTAAGAGAATTTATTTGCACTTTTTACCATCATGTAGCTTTCCTTTAGCCATGTTCAGTGAATCTATGGGTGCACTTGGCCTTGTCCACATGCAGAAGTCAAGTTACATACTAAATACCTTTTGATGTTTTAAGATGGGTTTTCTGATTATTCTCCAATTTATATAGAAATTGAAGTCACAATGGTCAATGTAACTGTGAAAGTATGCTAGCTTACAATCAAAAACTTGTTAAATTTATGTTTTTGTTTTTGCTAGTCAGGAATGTGTGTTTGATTCATGCATGTTTGTTTTAGAAATATTTACATTTCAAAATATCACTGGAAGTATTAGGTAAATAAACATTTTGAAATGTAAATTGCAGGGTTTGATCCATTACAGTGATTGAAAAGAATATAGATATATGAAATCACTGTGCAGTAATGTGACAGATCGACAAAGCTAGAAACACATTTAAATATTGACTTTTAAATAATAAAAAATTGTATTTTTCTGCTCATGAGAGATGAAGTTCTTGGAAGAATGTACTTTATTAACAAGTTCAGTAGATGGTCATAATTTCTGCTGTTAGCATAGGTAAACATTTATTCAAATAAGATGTATGGAATTTAAACATAATACTTAAAACCGAAAAGATCTGGTTATATACCATTGACAGATACTCTTGATAGTTATTCAGAACATTTTGATTTTATTTTAGCTGAAGGCCAAAGTAGTTTTTTAACAATATATAAAATTATTCTAAAGTCTTGTAATATTACTAAGTAATAATTGAGAGTGTTTGTTCTTCACTGTGTTCTTCCAAATGAGATCCTCATATAGCACCACAGTACAAAACTCAATTAGATTCTTTTTATAAGACATGCAAACTCTTTTCCTTTACTAATAAAGAGTGGCTGAAAGGTGGGGGGTAGGGGAAAAGAGAGGGTGAGAGTCTCTACTTACCCTTTTTAGGTTATTCATGTCGTTTGCTTCCAGATTGCATAAGTGAAATGTACCAACTGCAGTAACAGTGAAAGATGATTTTCTTTCTGTCTGTCTTTCAGTAAGGAGTTGCTGTAGAGCTAAAACATAAAGAATAGTGTTTTAGAGTGATATTTTCACAAAAAAGTTAATGGATTCAATACAGTCTAGCATGTTCTCCACATTAAAATGTATCAATCTGGTATGGATTCAACACGTGCAAAATGTTGTTGATTATCAGTCTATTCCATTGTATAAGAGTACATATTTAGAATGATCCATTTATGTTTCTGAGACTTTTTATGTAATTACAAGAAGATATTTATGCTTTTTGAAAGGTAATAACTTTTTCATCCTTGCTGATATTCTTGACAGAAAACTCAACAATTAAATCATCATACACAGTCACAAGTGATCCTCTCAAGTATAAGACTGAAACAAGTTGGTAAAATACATCATTGACATGTTTGTCATTGCATTCTGTGATGTGTTTGGGGTTTTTTTAAGGAAAATATGTCTTCCTGTACAAGAATTTTCACTGGGAGTAGGGTAGGAATGCAAGATCCTGCCTGGCCTAACTTCTTGACAGCCCTGCTCAATGTTAAAACATAACTAGCTTTGCTCAAGACACTTACAGACAGTTGTGAGGAGGAAGAGGGGTGCATCTTCTGTCATACATATTGGCAGACGTCTTCATAGGAGATGTGGTATTTCAAAGCCATATTTAAATAAACATTTAGAGAGAAAAGACAATACCTTTATAAGCCGCTGCCTTTTTATTCTTCTGTTAAAGAAAATGGCAGGTAGATGGCGAAAAGATACTATACCAACATCTCAAAAAAGGATTTGCCACCTGCCACATTAGAACTACAAAGAAATGTTTGTCAGGTGTTTATCTTGAGGGCTCTTGGTGGGTGGAGAGTATATTGTGGTTAGCTTTTCAAGTTGTGAAGGAACCTTTAAAAATAGCTCTAAAAGTGTACAATCTTGTTGTAAACAAAACAAAAAATAAATCAATATTTATTTTGGAATTAAGGCTTCCGTATAAAGTTTGTGTTTAGCCCAATAAGCCCTTTAGCTTAGGTCAGTGGCAGAAGGTATGTGGCTTCAGTGGGAGGTTGAATTCAGTGAGAACATTCCCCTTTATTTTTGTGTACTGCCCAAGCTGACATGGTTCTGTAATTAGTCTGCTCCATACACAGTAGAAAAATTAGTCCTTTGGAAGTATTTTATTTGCTCTGAATGCATTAGTATAATATAAAATTCTCTAAGGGTCTTTTTTTTTATCGGGAGCTTATACTGGCATTTTGAAACTATAGCAGACTCTCCCAAATCGGAGATGTTAGAGGGAGGATAACATTTAGTGAGCAACATGCAAATGGGATCTGAGTGTCTCTAATGAACTTTCTAGCACCAGCTACATGAAGACCTGTGCTGACACCTGCAGACATTAAGCTCAGGTCACAGAACTGAGTTCACTGTGTTTAGGTATTTAATACTTTGCGGTGGAGATTGTGGAAGAAGGATTGAATTGGTTTTTGAGCTGAGCAGGCCCTGGAAGCAGTCCATCTGCCCTGCATTGAATTTATAACCCTAGCATGAAGCAAATGGGCTCAGCACAAAGCCAGGTGTGTGCACTTCTCCATGGTATAGTCGTGTAATCTAAGTTCTCAACATAACCAGGAGCTGTATGTTCATAGAGAATTCACTCTCAGTTCTTCTACAGACTGTACTGAATATTGCTGTAGTTTGTGTAAGGTGAAGAGTCAAATCTGACATAATTAATAAGAAATAACAATGTCAAAAATAGAGAAGTCTTGTGAATTAGCACAGTGTTCAAAATCAGTCAGTAAGCATGGCTTTTAAGTCTCGGCTACAGACTGTACTATCAGGAAAACAGCTTAACTCCTTTTTGTGTTTATGTGATATGTTTGAAGATAGTAGTTATGTTAGTTATAAAATCGATTCTTTTTAGAATGTATTTATTTGAGGTACTTGGAGAATTCAGATAGCAATATCTACAGTGGGATAAAAGCAACTTTCACCTCACATATCAAATATTGTTTTATGTCTTCTCTTGTGTTTCTCAAGTATTTTTTAATTCCTAGTGCTGATATAGATAGAATTAGTTCAAGGTCGATTTTAAAAGGTAGCTGCCTCTTGTTAGAAATCATAGCAAGCTCTAAACACGTATTTCAGAATTGACAATCTGTTCCTTTGGCTGCCATTAATGTAGTCATACTGACAGAGAACAAGAATTTTGAATTTTGCGATTACAGAGAAGTTGGGGCTTGGATATAACTTAGGGGAGGTTGTACATTCTGATATAACTCAATGGAGTGTGGCTTGGGTTCATTGAGCTAAATCAATAGTTCAGCTGTGGTTTGAACAGGTGGCAAGTAGGTGTGAAGAATCAGTCTTAAGGAAAGAGTAGAGCACTGTTTTTTTATTTTAGGCTTCAATGACATCTTCCTAATCCTGAGTGGGAATCCCCAGTGTCATACCACCCTGGTTGCTATTGTACAGTGGAAATAATAGTAAAAATGAGAAAAAAACGTGTGAAACATAGGTCCTGTTAACTCAAGCTCTTGAATTGGCTCTAAAACTCGCTCTGGACATTTGAATATTTTAGCAATTTCCCTAAGCTACAAACTGGGAATATTCCGAAAGCTAAGACTGTAATTACAGAATCCAAGATTTTTAAAAAGGCTTAAGAGTAAATTTGAATTAAATACTATGTAATTTATTATGTTTATTCTGGTAGTCTTGGAGTACTAATGGAATAGTTTTTCTTAGAAATTTTGAATTCTACATGCTTAATGTGTGGCTATACATGTTAGAGTCATAGAATATTATTTACTGCTACTGGAAAATTCTGTGAAGGCAAATCAATGGTTCCCGACACAGTTTTTGCTATATCGTTCTTATAATGAAGAACTGTAATTATAAGTGTAAGAAATGTGTGGTATCCAGTTGAACAGAGGTAGCTGCTGTACCTGTACCTAGGAAGACTGTTGTGTTGAAGGTGGCAATGAATGTGTTTATTTTGCTAAACTTCACGGGAAATTGGATGTTACATGCAGGTCAAGTTAGCAAGCCCAGTGTTACATGAAGGGCAAGCAGTTGCCTGAGCTGTACTGTAAGATTTTACTTGCCGTGCATAATTAAAGACATGGCAGTCTATTGCTGCAAAAGCACTTGGGTTAACCCAGGGTTAAGACGACAGTATCCAAGAGGCAGAAGTCAGGAGAAGGGGCGTCAGCACGTCAGTAGCTGTTTGCCTAGTCGTTTCCATGTGCAGAGAAAATCTTAAGCTGACTTTGTTGAAGTTGGCATCACCTGACTCCCACAGACCTCAATTCTTGTCACTGTGGGAGGATGTCATACATAAACTGAGCTGACATGAATAAACAAGTGCAGTGTTCTGCCAGGAATAGTGCTAAGGTGACGTTTGTGTGTCCTGCCAGCCTTTGAAATTACTCTTGAAAATGTTTTCTATGGTTTCCCAGGCAGGGACCTCACACAAATAAAACCAGGAATGCAATTTGCCCCAAACCGTAAGCTAATATAGAGTTCAAACAGAATAATCAATCAGAAAATGGAAAGCATTCTGTGGATAAATTTCTGTTTGCAGATGTTCTCTTTTCACTTAATACTGTGCTGTGGGCATCTGGACTGTCTCAAATATTTTGCAACACAACTGTTGAAAGTATGTGGATTTTCTTGTGTGGGAGATTTTCAGTGTCCCTTCAAGAATTAATAAAAGTGACTTTTGACTTTAATATTAGAGATATCCAGAAGAGAACATACCTACTCAATCTATAAAACCGCATGTTTTAAAAAAGAAGACAAATCCTGATCCACCTGCTAAACATTTCATTACAAATACTAAGAGTACTATAAATCCTATTTGGATAGTACCTGGTACTCTAATATCACTGCAGAATATAGTCCGTGCCCCACTTGCTGGGTGAGAGGTCAGGAATGTGATTTTAATAACGCATGTGTAAGTGAGAAGGCTTCAGACGTAGAGGTGGCAGCAGGATTGCAGTGCTGATGAGGAGAGCAGGGCAGTTCTTTTCCCCACTGGCAAGTGCTTATTGCACTGTGTGTAGAAACAAACCAGACAAAGCAGCAGAGGATTTTGTGCATGTAACATTCTGTAAATGTAGAGCTTTAGAGGCAACTTTTCCATTAGCAAATCAAAACAAAGTGGAATAGAAGTAACACATTAGAACTAAATATTGCTCTAAATACCATGAGCGTATTGATTACCTAAACTAGCCAGAGTTCTCCAAGTCATCTTTTCATTTCATGACTCTGCTAGCCTATGCTGGGCAGAAGGACCAAGAAATTCATTGATCACCCTGTTTACTCTGTGTGATTGATGTCCTGTAATGGATTCAGGTAACAGGAACCAAAACTGATACTGTCAAATAAGATCAGCAGCCAAGCTGGCAGATTTGAGCTCTGTCTGAATGCTGAGTGGATAGGGGTCAGTGGGTTTCTTTTGGTGTCTTGAGCAGGTTGGTGGTGTTGGATTTCGTATTCCACAATGGTCTTTGAGATTAGTCTGTGCTCTGTGGTGACCTTATTCTTCTCGTCAAATTTATATTCAGATAGCTCTGATTCCTGCTCCCTTTTCTTTTGTCTTGTGAGCTCTGTGTTTCATTTGTGTAAGAGAAATGCAGAAGGAAAAGCAGAAGCTTCTTAACATACGGCTTTGAAGCTTGAGGATAACGTAGAAATCCAAGAGTGTGTTTCTAAATTTAATGGGGCCGTGGGGGCTCTAAGTATGTTTGTGTCCAAATTGCATCCACAATATCTTGTACTGTGTCATTTGTTCCATTTTATCTTTAATATAAACTGCTTTGTGTTGAAAATGCATGTTGCACTTAAACTATTATGTTGTTATTTAAGCCAAAATATTCTTAGCCTTTCTAAGGTAACCCTCTTCCCTTGGTTTGATCTACAGTGGCTGCAAAGACCTCTGCTTTCAGTACCACCAGGCTCAGCTAATACTCTGATTAAAACCTAGAATATAAAGTGACTGTTGGTACTAACAGTCAATATTTAAATCTCTGAATGTTGGTAACGTTCCAAAGAAAGGGGTCAGTTTTTCTACATAGGAGAGAACTTCTCAACAACATATTGTGTTAGCTTCTACTTTTAGGAAAAAAATTTCAGACTCTTATCTTACACGACTGAGTTATGTATGATTTGAGATTTTCCCAAAAGGAGGATTAGTCTTATATAATTTGAGAATAAAAAATTTTTACTGTTTAGTCTCCTACCACTTGTGATAATGTTTTATCACAGATTTATGTATGTTGAAGTCTTAATGTAAAGGATGTTAGTTTTCTGAATCTGTCTGTAACTTGAGAGCACTCAGTCCCTTGTGGAAGTGTAACTGTTCGGAAATTTCTCTCCTTCAGTGGTAAACAAACCCTGTTTCTGCATGTCTAAATCCAGGTGGATGCATTACGGTTACGTCTGGAAGAGAAGGAGACTATGCTAAATAAGAAGACAAAGCAAATTCAGGAGATGGCAGAGGAGAAGGGGACTCAAGCAGGAGAGATCCATGACCTCAAGGACATGTTAGAAGTGAAGGAACGCAAAGTTAATGTTCTTCAGAAGAAGGTAAGATTGCAGAGGTCTGTCAGATACATGTCTCTAATGCATCTTGATTTCTTAAGTCTGTTAAAAAGTCTGAACTGGAATTTACATTTTGGCAATTAATGATTGAGCCCATTCTTGTAACGGGAAGACAGTGAATGGTGATTTTCAGTTTACAATTTTGAAGAAAAAAATAGAATTCAGAGCAGAGGTTACTGCCTTTCAGTGGTTGCATGTGCCGCTTCTGCTTCCATTTCACTATTAGCAATGACTGAAGTATTTGTAGGAGGGCACATCATCTGGAAACACAATCCTTTCACAGTCATCACAGAGCCATGCTGATTTGAAGCGTAGGGAATGGGGTGACTGTGACTTCAGTATGTGATTAAATGAATGAGGGCTTGGAGCAGCTGAAGCAATTAGGATATTTCTGTAACTTACTAAGAAAAATTCAGTAAGAACTTTCTATAACTTTGATTAGAAATGATATTTTATCATACTCAATATTTCTTGGGAACTGCTAGAACAGGATAATCAGGGTTCAGACTATCCTGCATCTCTTTCTGGATAGAACATCAAGACCCTATCAGTGAAAAGGGGGAGGTCTGGATGGGAGAACCAGACCCAGTCAGAGAAATCAGAGAGGTTTCCCAAAGGGCATTGAGTCCTAGGGTGATGAATGTCATTATGGTTGATTGCAAACTGCACAGAATATATCCCAAATTGCTGTTACATATGGTGAAAAGCAAGAAATTAATGTGTCACAATAAATTTTGATTTAGACAATATTTTTTCCTTTGTATCTTTAGAGAAGCTGCTCTTGGAGCTTGTGTTCAATGTATTAGGCCGTGAATGTGTGGGGGAGGTAAAGGGGGTCGTTTCTAGAACTTTAATCAATTCTTTGTCATTCTTGTGATTTTAATGGTTCAGAATATTGATTCATTTCAGATGCCTGGCCAATGCCTTTTCTTTTAGCATATAGCTATGAATCATGAGGGTTTAGGTCATGTTCAATTCTGGTGCAGCAAACATCATGCAGGAATGGAAGTTCAGGCATGGAATTTAGCCATAAATAAGTCATTAATAATTCTAGAACAGAGCCCCAATTCCCATTCTTCATAATCTCATTTTTGGACTGTTCATCTTTTTAGAAACACAGATTTCTAATTTTTGTGCTGTGCTTTCTTTTTGTTTTCAAAATTGGTCATGCACACTCCAAACATTGATTCAGATACAAGAGGAATGTTTAACCAAGAAGTGGGGAATCTGACATTTGTGTAAATGTTAAATGTCAATGAGGATGTTTTACTTCCATTTACTCATACACTGTTGTTTTTTCATGTTTTCTTATTAGCTCTACTTAACTCTTTAGAATGATCTTTCATTGGTTCATTTATAGGCAGTGCTATATGTTCTCTTTTTACTTGTTTTTTTAAAACTTGTTTTCTTGAGACCATCTTAAGCCACGTTAAGACAGTTTCATCTTGTCTCTTCATGCGGCTACTGTATTTTTTGAGGTTCATTTGCTGCTGATTTCCAGTAAAGTACCTGGTCTTTTCAGGTTGGAAAATAAGAGCCCCGGCTTTTAGATGTTTTAAAGGTGTTGAGGTCTTAATCTGCTAGATAGCTCAAAAGAGGATAACACTACCATAATAAACTGCAATTTAAGTTGTTTTCTAAGCCTATCTCTGAGCTTCTTAAAAAAAAAGTAACCTGTCTGAAGAAAAATACCTATTTCCTGCTGCTAACTAAAATCACTTTTAGATATTTGAATATGCTTCAACCTTGAAGCTGTTAGAAGCATTTCCTTTAACAAGAACAGTTAAATTGTGAGATTTTTGATTCCAAAGATTATTTTTTGAGTTTCTGTAACTACCAATCCTATAATATTTTTATGGAGAATAAAGCTGACAATACTTTTATCTGAGATTTGTGGTGCAATATGGAATTTGTTTATATTTTTTTTGTGTAGTCTGGAGTGATTGAGCACAAATACAGTCCTTGAAAGTTTTAAGATTGATGTCTTCAATGGATTTTTTTAATTGGTTCTCCAGACCTGGAATGTAAGACTAGGTTTGGGTTTTCCAATAGATTTGGCTTAGAATTTTCTTGTTCTCTTTAGCATTTTCCACAGAAAAGCAAAGCATGAGAAAATACCTATGGAAGGACAGGTCTGATTTTCTCTATATATTGTAGAAATCATGAGAACTTGCATAAAATCTGTTTTAGGTGGTAAAGAAAATGATGAAGTCTCATTTTTATCTGATATATATGCCTATCTTTTTTTGACTATGCCGATAGCTATTTCTGCCTGGAGCTTTGGAAGCCTGTAGCTCCTCTCATTTAAATGTTTTCCTCTTAAAGTTTGTAAACGGTGACTTACATTTTCTTTTTTGCATTTCTAGAGTGCATCTTTTTAAAGCAAAAAACAGGCTGTGTACTTTATCCACATGCTGTCTTTCAGACCTTCCAGAAGAGTTCAGAATTGTATTGTCATTAAAAGAAAATGTGCAGCCTTAAAACTTTTGCCTCCAGGCACAATACTCTTTTTTTTTTCTCCCTTTGATTATAACTGGTATGTTCAGACAGATCAGTTTTTAATCTGTATATTCAAATTGAAAATATAGATGGTAGAGTTTGAAGTATTTCAGAGATCATAGATAGTATGGTTTTCTTTTTTTACTGTCTTAGCTATCTGATATTAAATACATGTTTTAAGTTTATCAGCATAATTTAAGTGGTACTTGGGCATTTTAATTGAATACAGTGAAAGACTATGAAAGACATGGCACGAAGAAAAGCTTTTCCTCTTGTGTATTACATTAAGAAATGTTTTTCTAAGACTATGTGGAAACAGCAGCGTGTAGCTGTTGCCTGCAATTGTGAGGAGGTTATTGGGTACAGGTGTTGAGATGCTGAAGGATGTTAACCAAATTAAGAATTCAATTAGTAGATAGTGTTCAATCAGTTATTACCAAGTTCCCTTTCCTCAGAACATACTCAGATTTGAGGGTATTTTTGAGGTGGGTAATATAATGAACTAAAGTTTGAACACTAATTATTTTTTAATGCTAGATAAAAAGAAAATTTGCAGTAAAAGCTAAAATCATAACGAAGTTGAAAAGAAAATAATTTATTGAAAAATTATTAACTTATGTAACTTATCTATTTAGGAAAAGTTGTTTACTTTCTTCTGAAATTTAGAGATCACCTCTACTAGTAATGTAGCCATAGCCAAATGATATATGACTATTCGGGGCATTTGGACTTCTGTCATAATTTTATTTATTTTCTCTGACTGTTTTAGATGTGAAATCACCTATTCTGATAATACTGACAAGAAATTGTTTGGTGTGCGGCCCAAAATTGTGCTGTACTAAATTTCTGCAATTTCTCTTGTTGGAACAAAAATGATTTAAAATGCACCCGTTATTGTCATGTCTCTGTTTGGATTCATTGATGTAGGCCACTGCATAGTTAGTTTCATGAACTATTAATATATTTGTTGTACTGATTAAAGGTGGTGAACTAGACACTATACTTTTCTGGTCATTCTAAAATCCAGATGAAGAAAGTAATAAAAGTTTACTGGATAATTAGAGATTCAGTACAATACACAGAAGATTATAAGCAACAAAGATCTGAAAAAGTAACAATTGTCATCACGACTGATACCCAGCAGGTATCAAAATACATTTTCCAGGTTGCTGAGGAAACCACATGCTTCACATTTTAAGTTGTGGAATCTGTTCAGTTCTAAGCTCCTGCAGTGGTGCTGCTTGGTAGAACCTTTATTTGAGACAATAGAAACAGGGAAAATGCTAGTAAATTGGAGACTACAGGAACAAAGTTGAGTCTTATGTCTGAAAATGTAATGCAGAAACTGAGTTTTATAGAGCTTCAGGATTTTTTTTCTCATTTTATTGAAAATAAATCCTGCATAGAATCTCATTTTAAGTTGATAGAACTCTAGGTAAGGGGAGTATATCAGAAAATAAAATAGTGACATGCTGTGCAACTTTGAAGTCTGAACCTGAAAAACATAAAAATGTGCTTCATTATTCTCTTTGCCACATCTGTCCATCTGTGCTGGTAGACCAGGATGAAAAGGAAGAGGGTGGGGGGAAAAATACCAATACTTTACAATCAAAGCATTTTCAAGAAATAGCATTTAGAACAAAAGATAACTGGCAGTTGCCCTGAAAGAAAGGAGGGAGGAGGGAGGGAGGGAAAGGCAAAAAGCAGTGAATCAATTCCCCCTTGCTTTGGGGGGAGTCCATGTTTTGTCTTGGGGTGGGGGATTAACACTCCCTTCATTGTGCAATGCAGCTGCAGGCAAATCAAATGCAAGTTTTAGTGTCTGAACATAGCAGTGTTTTTTGACAGCTCCCCATGCACTATGTGATAATTGACTTGTGATAAGTAAAGGGCGAATACAGATTTGTTTGGTTTGGTTCTGGTTTTGGTTTTTTGTTTGGTTTTGTGGCTGTGCTGACTTGTTTAGCTAGTATTCGGGAAGACTCCAAATATAATTTTCCTGCCCTTCTGGATAAGAAGCATGACCTTTCTTCAGAGGAAGTAAATGCACTCTGCTTTTCAGAAAGCTTAGAAATGAAAATAAATGTCTTAGCCTTAATGGTAAGAAATACTTCATGAACATTTAAGGATCATATGGGTCTGCTCATCGGCCCAGCTTCTGCTAGGAGGTAGAAGGAAGATATGCTGGGCTTTCTACTCAGCTAGGACTGATGAAGTAGTAGACAGATGAACTCTGTAGCTTAACAAGCAGTGCAAAATAGGAAAGTATTTCTATAAATCTCTTTCTCTGTCAGAAGAAGCCATACTTCTACTCATTTTACTCCAGGTCTCAAGGCATGCCACTGGATTGGTTCCAAACCCAATCCAGACATTTCAAACACCAGAAGAAAGACCTAGCATCCCCACAGGCTTGTGCTATCTTCCTTATTAGAACTGACAGACACGACCTCAAAGATTTGTCCTGGAGGGTCATGTTGACTTGTCCTTCCATGTCCCTGAAGCAGTATCAGACCTCGTCTGCTGTTGCTTTTTCTTTCATTCCAGCCTTTCTGTTTTAGACTTGCTGGCTACCACTGAACATAACAAAACAGTTGAAATTTTTGGCTTTTAGAAATTTCCAGGTGCTGTTCTGTAGTTTGTTTACGTGTGTCTCCAAGATGCTAGAGTCCCTTCTCTTTTCAGGAATAACTTCTCAGAATCGCTTTACCATATGAGATGGGATTTTTAGATAAGTTTATTATCATCGGTTAGGGTAATAATATGAAATAATAGACAAGCTTTGAATTCTTCACCTCCATAAAAATACAACTAGATAAAATCTTGTGGTATCAATGAAAGTGCCAAAGAAGACTGAAGAGGCTCCATTATGTGAGTTCAAATTTAGCATAATTATCCTGTGAGATTTTTTCATTTCTGCCATTCAGGAAGGAGATGAGTTGTTTTATTTCCACTTGGGAAATGAGGACACAACACAGAATTTCTTTTCATCTTTGAAAGTAGAATGCTTACCCTTCCATTTTGATTTTCCACTTCTCTGAAAATCCATTGAGACTTTTTAGAACAATTGCAAGCCCGGTTCCGATGGCATGATGTGTCTTTTTTCTCTTCTGTGAATGCCCAGCTAATAAGACATTATTAGGGCAGGGGAATAACTCAGTTTCTTCATACCACTTTTCAACTCTTTGCCAGTTTAGTTTTAAAAGTAATTGATTACCATGCAGATCTTAAGAGTTTATTACAGCAACTTCAGGTTCAGTGTCAGCAAGATCCCTGCCCTGTGAGGAGAAGCTTTAACATGTGAGGCTTGATCTTTTTTGATTCTTTCTGAGCCATATAATACACATTTTTCTCATTTGGAATATGGGCCCTAAAAGGTACCCAAGTTTAGCTTTGGGTGGTATTTTCAATGGCAGATGGTCCATAGTTTACAGGGTCTGGCAAAGGTGACAGTGTGTTCTCCAGGGAGTGACCCAAGGAATGTACTTTTGATCTTCTTGCCTAATACGGACCAGTTATGGCAGATGCCTTATGGCTTCAAGTGCACTCCAGCATTGTCACTGTGAAGGCTTTTGGTTTCCAAAGGAACATAGGTTTCACAGCTCTAAGTTGAGTGCTATTATGGGTCTGTAATGGTTTGAAAACAAACCAGTGAGAGACTCCAAGTCAGAAATACAATTTAATAAGAAAAAAAAATAAAAGCAATAATACAAAGGAAAACCACAAACAGAGTCAGAATACAACCTGATACTCTGTAGTTAGGGTGGTGGTAGCAGTCCAGATGAAACAGTGGTCTCGTAGGAAAGATCTGGTAGCTCTTGTCCTCTGGAAATCCAGTGGGTAAGGCCCCCTGTGCTGTACTGAACCCCAGTTTATGTCCAGGTGGGAGCACTTGGCTCCTCCCCCTGGGTGGAGCATCTCACAATGGGTTGATATCAGTCTATGAGTCATGCAGTGGGTCCTTGATGGTCCATTAAACAGAAATAGCTCCTGGGGGGAGTTCTGTATGAGTCATGGGACGAGGCATGGATGGGCCCATTAACAGGGAGGACTCCTCCTGCTGGGTGGGAAGGTGTTAACATCTCCCCTGACCTTGAACCTCTTTCCTTATCTGTTATAGCCTGGGGTGTGAGGTCTGTCCTGGGCAGCTTCTACCCATGATTTTCTTAACAGCCCATGAGCACTGACATAGAGAGTATAGAATACACAGTTTTGGTTCTACCCACATAAGGATACACTGGTCCCAGCCCCTGTAACCATGACAGGGTCTCGCCAGTGAATTTATAGCCTACCTTGTTTAGGTTGTAATGAACAGTACAAGACCACTTCTATCAAAAGGATGAAAGTTCCTTTTGTTTTTTGGGTACTTCATACTTAGTTATTGAAAACAATAAATGGCCTCCTGGGCATTCTTGGCACTATAGTGATGAGTTTGAGTTGCTTTATGTCATAAATTGCTTTATGTCATTTATGTCATTTTACATTGGACATTGATAGAGGAAACATGAGACTTTCTATTCCAAAGGACCTTTGCTCAGTGCATTTATAGTTTTATGGCAGATTGTCTATACAGGATCATGAAATGGTTAATGTTGGAAGAGACTTGGAGGTCATCTTGACCAACCCCCCTGCTCACACAGGGCTATCCAGAGTTGGTTGCCTAGGACCATGTCCAGACACCTTTTGAATAGGGTTGCATAAGAATCTCTTTTATTTAACTTGAGAGCAGTGAAATCTGAGAGCGAATTTACTCATAGATGCCTAACATGCATTTGAAGATTGCTTGGTAAATTATTTGGGATATCTAAACTAGTGGAGGAGGCATATGTTAAATTTGAAAAATTAATTTTACACACAAAAAAAATTGTGCAATTACAGTAATTTTTAGTGCACAGTTATGTTTACCAGTGCAGCAGCTATGTTAGAGGAACTGTCTGGATTCAAAATAAATTTTTATGCCTGCCAATACTATAAATTAGAATTTGCAAATGGAGAATATGCTGCTTTATATAACCCTGTCTTTTGCTTGGAGCATTTTGTGATAACACGATAAGAATAAAACATCTGGATCATATGTAGCATATGTACCTATATTCCAAGATGTATGGTAATATTACTTTAAAAAATCAAATCTTGTTCTGATGTGTGTTAAAGATAGCACGCCAACTTCTTATTTTGAGATCTAATAATGTGAGGAACATTCAATTTATATTGATGTTATTAGAGAATCTTGCCTGTTGCCCTTAGTAACTTAAGTACTCGATTTTTTTTTTTTTCTGTGGTAATGAATATCCTATCCTCTTTTTATATAAGTAGGTTCAAACGAAAAAGGAAAGCAGGACTGTGAGGTCAGTGAGGTTAGTTCTGTAGTTCAGCTGTTGTAGCTGGCTAGTGTAGGGTTTTAAACTGATACACAGTGCTTTAATACTGTCACGTAAGATTGATACCAATAGTGAAGTTACAAGAAAACTCCACTGGAGTTTCTGGTATTATCTGTGCTCCAATGCTCTAGAAAACTGGAACTACAATTCAGCAAATATGTCATGGAAGAAATCCTTTTTTTTTTAGCATCCCTCAAAGAGGAGCAGTCATTTTAATATTATGTCCTTCTTGTGCCTTGAGATAACCTCTTGATTGGCAAGATGGAACATTACTCATAGGCAGTGGGACTGACAAATTCTGGTTTCTTGAAAGGATCTGGGAAAACAGCCAACTGTGAGGCCTCTTGGCTTCATTATAAATTAAACATGTAGTTTTCTGGCAAGATAGAGCTAATAAGCTTTGTTGGTGTATTCACTGTCATGCTAGACAAATACAAAGTTCCCTGTGATTGAAGAGGCAGGAGAAGCAAGGGCATATGCCATTTTTAAGGTTGCTTACATCAGTCTTCCTCACACAGCTTTTCATGTCTCTCTGGGCTGCAAGACTTCACAATTTCCAAGGCTTTGGTCACCAGGCATCCAGGCATTTTCTGCCCCTGAGGGGATTGTCTGAGCTGTCTGGAACAGACATTAGTGATTGCATTAGCCAGCTTAGGGATCTTCACTAGAACAAGGAAGGAGTAATTTTTCAATTTAAATCAATAATTTCCTGGATTCAAGAGTGAGTTTTGAATCCACGAGGCTAGACAGCCTTCTAAGGTGGGTCTCTGCACAGTATTTATACAGTCATTAGGACTGTCATAAGGGACAAGGATATGAATAGCTTTCAAGCCTGCGATTTCACTTATCCAGAGGTGAAGAAAGCTACTCAGTGTGGGGTAGTGTCACAAGGTGAAACCAAGATCACCTTGTCCCAGAATAGCATGCATTTGATATTTAAGATGCTCCTGTGCTTGCTGAAGAGCAAGATGAACTATTTTACATACCTTCCATCAAAGGTGGATGGAGGATGGTTTTAAGCACAGAACTTCTGGATAAAGAGGACCACTTTGTGTCCCTTACAGCCTTTATTTTCAGTGGAGACTGGAGTATTGATTTTCCTAAAGCAATCTATGGTATAAAATGGCAAAGGATATAATTAAATGATGGTAATGATTTAATATATTGGGTTCTTACGTTTTTGAGGTTTTTTGTTAGCATGAGCCATGAAAGAATCTTGAGAGTTTGCTACTTTGTCTTCTATCATTGCGTGTTTTGAAGTCATTCTATAAAAACAGGTATAGCTAAATGCTGAAGAATACACACACACACTCTCTCATGTTTAGTATTTACAGTATGACTTCCTAATCCCTTCCTATTCACCACTCCGTGTCCTTTCTAGGAGGATGAAACATAACAATCACAGCTGACTGGGCATGTTTTACACTGGGATTAGAAGCATCCCTCCTTTCCAGAGCAGTTTTACCTTACAGGAGTTCTTTGATCATTTGAATAAATCAGTGATTTGGACAAAGTAATTCAATGTCTGAATCTAAATCTCATTTAAAATCTGTGTTCAATCTGTGTACAGCCTTCTGCTTGAGTGATCATAAATGATAATGTAAATGGATTTTAGTTTGCTGTGAGGATTTCCTTTATAGTCAACAGTAAATCCCATGTTCCAATCCTGGTGTGCCTCAATGTTTGGTCTTTTCTGCTCCCTGATTTCCATTCTTGGGTATCTCAGTGCTGTGATGAGCTGTCTTTCCTTTCTTCATGTCTTTTCTCATCATTCATTTTTTCTGTAATAAGAGCGTGATATGTAGCACTGTACTATGTATGTGTCTAAGCCTGGATGTGTCAGTAGTTATGGTATTGTTACTCTGTAGAACCAAAATCAGAATCTAAAGCAAGTCAGAAAAATAGTATCAGTATTCCTGAGTATATGACATCAAGTTGCCATAAAATGAAGAGCATTTTTTTCACACTAATATCAATGAAACACTGTACTTGGTTTATCCAATTAAAGAGGTTTAATTCCTGATATAGTAAGTTTTTTACTAGACACTTTTAAAATGTTTTATAACATTGTGAAGCTTGAGGTATTCTAAAAGCAATGTTACAACTTGGTTTTATTCTGCTTCTCACAAAACAGAATATCAGATCTAAGTTAATATTTACTCGTTCCATTGTTTTATCAGCCTTTCACAATGAAGTAGGTTTGCTTTTCCTCATTTTGAATATTTGGGAAATATCAGTGTGAAAATACTTCAGATTATAGTAATCTTATTTTTTCTGTATGAACTTTTCTAAATCTAATCTATGCACATTTATTGTCAAAGTCTCTTCTGGGACTTGGAACAGAAATGAGCAAATGTCCCCAAAATAGTTAGGTAAAAAATCCATCCATGTTTGGTACGTTTTAGGAGTAAAACTTTAGAAAGCATAGTAACAGAGGTTGCTTCCTAACATCAGGACACTTCAGTAAGGAGAGTTAGTATGATGTTATTCTCCATTATTAGGCCAGGATTTCAACAAAGTGGACGTTATCTGTAGTTAGCTTGTGAAATAAATTACCAGATTATTTCAGTTGTGGTTCTCAGTATAAGTGACGTTTTAACATCCATTAAATAAATGAGTAATATATAAACTTAGTGTTTAATTGAAGAGGAGAAGCAGAGGCTAAATGAATGTGTTTTGCTGTGATAGCAATGTTCTGTTTTCAATTACTTGGATACATGGAAGTATTGCACTCGCCTTGGAACCAACAGATTGTCTGAAAGAAGAACCCAGGTTGAAATCTTGTTGTTATTGGCCAGTGGATAATCTTACCTGACAAATGCTACCAAAAGCAGGGGGTTGCCCAGGGAAGCTTTAAGATAAACCAGTGACAGAGATTTTTTTTTTTTTTGAGTTATGTAATTAACCTTATGTACTTAACCAACTGGCACACATATTGTCAAAACAAATCTGTTATGACCCACTTTTATACTTTCATTATTTAATTGCACTTCATATATTGTCCATTCATATTTAAAACTCCTGTGCTTTGAAACATAACCAATACTACCAGGTTGGAAAGAGTTCCTCTCCCTGCACCCCTCACTTCAAAATCTTCCCTTGTATTGACCAGAGTCCATGATAGGATTTTACAGTTTGAGGACTCTGCTTTTGATTAAGTTAGGCGACTGATATTATTGAACCTCCTCCGAATCAAACAAATTCTTAACTAAATTAACTATTTTCCAGCTGTCTAAGGATGTGAACCATTGGTAATATGGAATTTTTTCTAGGCAAATGCTTTGGAACTGAGACAACACTGAAGAACATACACATTGACTTCCCTGAAAATGTGAATTTCAGGTCCTTTACCAACTCAAAAAGCAGTCTTGGGCTCCTAATTTCTTGGGGTTGTTGCTGTGTTGGTTTTTGTGTTTTTTTTTTTCCTCTCCTAACTTGAATTAAGCTGGAGTGTCCTTAGAAGCTTGTAAAGAAAATGCCTCTCAGTTTTCAGAAATAGCAAACTTTTGCTATAAGATTGTGTTAGAAGGTTTGAAGGAAATTCAAGCTATTTACAAGCAGGCCAGAAGGACAGCAAAGGTGACAGAAATATTCTGAAAAAAATGTGAAACATTTGGTTTAAAATACGGTTTGTTGTAGGGAGTACAACAGTACAGAAAAAAACTCTTTACTATTTGGAAGATACTATAATTACAGTTCAGTTTGTGGTGACTGTTCTTGCTAGTCCTACTTCACAGTGATCTCTCAGCAAGATGATAAAGTATGCAAAAGAAAGGAGGGCAAGAGGAAACAAAGGTATGGAAATAATTGTCCTTGGAGATTATTTATGTAAACATAGATGAACTATTTTTCTGGCTTATATAAATGTATTCGCAGAGTACTTTTGTATGGAAAAGCCCTGGAAAGAGAATAGTCTTTTGGATCAGTGTCAATTGTTTGTTGCTCCTTCACCAAAGGTACAAAGTAATTAACAGTCCATACAAGTTAAGCCAATTTTTGTTGTAGCACTTCTTCCCGCATACCATTCTTGTTTCAGGTCAACTTTATTGCATAAATGTGCACACAGTGTTAGGTCAAGAATAAAATATTGATTACCTTAGGAGTCCTGGAATTCCTACATTTTGTTTTTAAGTTTTGTTTTCTCTGTTTGCAAGTTTCTTCCATTTGAAGCAGTAGCGATGTGCTTGTTTGCAGTCCATACATGTATTTGACTATTAAGTTTTTAAGTAGAAATCACAAAGGTACATTCTTCATGCTTTCTGAACTGCATAGCAACAAAATGCTTTATTGTAAAATTAAACACTATAGAACTTCATTCTAATTTCAAAAGAGTTTTTGCAGATTGGAGGCCACAAGAGTAAATGTAACAAAAATATTTTACCTGCTGAAAAAGCAAGCAACCTTTTTTTTTTTTTTCCCTGGGAGCTGTTCTAAATTTTATCTGGACCTGAGTAGCAGTAGATACTGTGTGTAAGATGTACTGCTATGCTGGATTTCCCCCACCTCAAATTCTTTTTGTCTTGCTCTTCTCCACGTTCTTTTTAGCCTGAATCTCTTTCTTAAGCCAGCTGTATGTTCTCCTGTAGCCCATGGCTACTGAGGGAATCTCCTCATATAAGATTCCCCATACCCATTCATAGTGTTATAGAATCCCACTATGTTAGGTTTAGCAACATCAAGGCATTTCCAAAGTGCACAATGAAATTCCAATGTGATGTTGCAAGGACAGTAATACTCCAGATAAGTATCAAAGTAGAGCAGGAGTAAAAACAAAAAAAATTTCTGGGAAGGGAAAACAAAATTAATCCTCTCTTCACTGGTAGCAAAATTAATGTAAACTGAACAAATGTTTCCCACGTAAAGGAGCAGTTCATCATCTCTATACTGAAGTGTTAACTGGGACTCCAGAATTTAAAGTTCTTTAAGGAAAGAGAGATGGAGACACCACTGGTATCTTGCATTTCATAGTGCCTATAACTTACTTTATGCTTAACAAACTTTACCAAATTAACTGATGCAAAGTACTTTAAGGTGATTTTAGTATGATAACTCAAGAACATAAAGTAAAAAGAGCATACTGGATGCAACTGAACTTTGGAAGGAACTCTGACTTGCATTTGCCATGATGTTACTGAAAAAAAGGGAACTTATTTTGATCTATCCTGAACTTCACAACAGCTTAAAAATCTCACCCATGCAGCAAGATATGGTATACTTGAACTTCAGCATTCATTCAGCTTCAGGACATTGTTGCTGGTCTTTAATTTAACCTTTAAAATTAATAGTATTACTTTCAGTCTAATCAATTCAATACAATAATATGAATTATGTTTAGTCACGCAACAGACCTCATTTCCCTGGAGACTTTAAAAATCTTATATTGGAGGTTCAAATGAAGCCAACACACATACAAAAGATCAACTTTTGCTCCCATCCATGCAGTGGTGACCTACATTTTCCCTTCTCCCCAGGAATCTGTTAATGCTTAACTAAACTTAGATTTTTGCAATTCATGCAGGACTGTTGCAATGGTATTTTAGCAAGATCTGCAGTGGAAAGATAATTGTAATAATCAGATTTTCAGTGTTACATTTATAAAACAGGAGCTTAATCTTATAAAACACACCAGTGATATTTGCTTATAGGCTTTCATTACAGTCTCCATAAAATTAGCTTCCAGAAACACAGTGATATTTGCAAATCCTCTAGTATAGCCTTCTTGAACAGTCTCTCAGGACTTAAGGTAACCTCTCATTAATGCATTTCAGGAAAAAAATTTCTTGAATTCAGATACATCTCAATATTCTAGAAAAAACGTCACTAGACAGAATTGTAGCTGCTCTGTCATCACATACTCATTTACCCACTCTCTCTTCCATAGTGCCTTTTTTCTGTCCCCGTGTTAATATTGCTGACACAGACAGAATCACCTTTGCCTGTGGTTGGTGAGAATCCATCATCTCTTTGGAGTCATTCACCCTTGAGCTGACATGACCGATAGTACTTTCACAAAACCAAGGAAGAAGTATTTGGAAAGCTCACAGCCCATGTGAAGTTTTTCTTTATTTGGATGGCTATGCCACAGGAGTAGAACAGAAAACCTCTCAACCCACCTAATTACTTAGATCCTTCTTACAGTACTGCTTCAGTTGAATGAAAGCTAGGATTGAAAAAGTGGGAGGCTTAACAGTATCCTGAGATATTCTTTGGTATATCTGGTCTTGTAATTCCATCAAGGAATCTTATCAAGTGTTAAATTGATTCTCTTCTGTATATTCAATGTATAGTGTGAAGAAGTTGTCATGTTACCAGTCAAAGCACTCTTTGTGGAGCTGCACTGGAGAGGTCAAGTGCAGAGTATAAGCAAAGACATTTTTACTTGTTTATAGGAAAAATTACAGTGAAAGATTTGTCTGCAGGTAAGTAATATAGCTAGTTACTAGGTATTGTAGTTACACACAAACAGTGGAATATGCAATGAACTTTCTGAAGTTGAAAAATATTCTGAATATAAAATACGCATTTTTCATTTTTAAAATATTTCCAAACTTCGTTGGATCTTCATATTTCTAAGAGGATTTTTTCACATTTTTCCTTATTGTCTCAGAATGAACTAAGTTAAAGGTCTTTTAACTTAGATTTTTTTTTCTTTCATCTCTTCATTCCTTTTTAAGTTAAACAGAGTAGCAAGAAGAAGATTCAAAGTGGGAAATGAAACATAAATGAAGTTAATTGTATTACAACCCAAGTGATAAAAAAAGTTATCATTGTAAAGTGCTGATCTTTGATTAAAAATAAATATTTTGAAGGAGGAAATAGTTCCTTTCCAATAACAGGGTGGAAGGGGAAAAAAGAGATTGAATGAGCAGTTCACAAATTTAGAAGTCACTGCTACAATAGAAATTGTTCAATTTCCACATACCCTGGGGTTGGCAAAGGAAGGATTTCTTCATTGAGGCATGATACAAAGGATCTCCTAGTAACTAGAGGGTTTTGGGAACCTAGTGGCCTTGAAGAGCATTAAACTAGATATGTCTTGTTTAAATCCTTGGGCTGTTTTTTGATTTGCATTTTCTTGGGATTCTCAGTGAGATTGGTACTTGCAAAAAGTAGAGTGCTTCCTTGCCTTTGGAACAGAATGCCAGAGGAAACTGCTCCTGTGCTTCAGGGCTGGAAGGCAAAATAATTAGTTCCACACAACTAGGAATAAATCACCCAGGTTGAAACATGATAGTGTCTGACAGCTGGTAATGTTGTAAAAAAAGATTTCAGAAAATGATTGCTGATGAGGAAATTGGTATGCAGACCAGATGATTCCAGTGCACATATGTGTACCTTTACAGTAAGCTTAGTGTTACTAACTTGTCTACTGAGTGCTGTCTTCACCCTGTAAACTAAGTAAATATGGCAAAAATAAAATTTGTTAATAATCTAACAATAATATACATTATTTATTTTTTATTTTTAGAAAAATCGTACAGTAACATATTCCTTAGGTTTGTAGAAAATTTCAGAGGACTATTTCAAGAATATTCCTGATATTTCTGAATATTCCAAGAATAAACAGTGTTTATTCTATCCCTGTCCCTTTTTATGCTTTCCAGAAGGTCTGGAGATTGCATTGCATTTTATTTTGTCATTTCTTGAGGAGAAAAGAAAGGCCCTATTTTGGTTATTTGTTTTTGTTGGTGGTTTGGTTTGGTTTGTTTTCTCAATTTGGAGAGAATTTGTTCATAATTATTTTTTTTTTTGGAGGGGTGGATCGAGTAGGAAAAAAGGATGGTAAAACAAATATGATCTTATTCTTTTTTAAAAGGATTCTCAAACTATTTGTAAGAACATAAAAAAAAATTCTTCAGTAATTACCTATATGGACAAAGTATAGACTATTCTTTGTTTTTGGAGTACCTATAGTTTAGTTATTATTTGTTATAGCAGAGCAGGTTTGGGAGAGAAATGGAATAAAGACGATTATTTTATTGTTGATTGTGATTTTGTAAGGAAATTTTGCATCTATTATTATACAAATGCTTCAGTTTTGACACGTGGTGCCAGTTCCAGTTTTCTGTAGTTTAAAAGTCATGCCCTTGTGTGGGGACTATCGGTTATCTGGCTTTGCAAAAGGCACAGTTGTAGGTAGAATGATTTTTCTGGGTGGTGCCTATATACTAGTATGATTTAGAACCTTTCAGTGTACCTGCTGTTGACTGGATGATAGCAAAAACATCATTACTCCAGACTGAAAAGTATGCTTGTAGCCTGAAAGAGTAGACAGATTCACACTTTCTACACATTACATTTAATTTTTCTTGTATACAGGAGGGTGCAGTTGCAATAGGAAGGTGTAGCAGTTATATGTCATGCAGCTGTGATCTTACTGTGGTCGCAGTAAATAATATTGAAACATGAAAATGCATGCTGTGCTTGTGCAAATGCTTGTGCTGCCTTGGCAAGCATTTTGGTGTGTGCTGAAGCTGAATTATTTAGCTGTCTCTTGTGTGTGGTTTGCTCACTGCAGAAAGTCACTCTGCACTATCCCCTCTACAGCCAGTTGGAGCCTTTGTGAGTGTTTCACCTCCAGAAGTAAACACAAGTCTAAGAATAGCTCGGCCTTCTTTGTAGTATATTTTCATGGTTGACTGTCTAAACAGCCAGCCTGTCTAGACAGCTGACGACACTGAAAGCTGGTAAGGTCAAAAGCAGCCACATAGGCTGCTCCTGGGGATGTTACCTCCGCCGTAGCTGTATGTGTGGGCGCCAGGAAAACTTTTGAGTCAGAACTGGTAGAATTCTTTCTGAAGCTCCATGCTAACAAGCGTATGTTAACAAGTTATTAAATACTAGATATGAGTTCATAAAGAAGGAATTTTCAATTCCTACAGTTATTTCAGACTTGCGTGATATACTACTGGTCATGGGGTTTGAGTGCACTTTAAAGTGTATTTTGTAGTGTTGTTTGTATCGTGCCCAAATTTAAATTTTAACCATAACTTGGAGGTGTAATACTTTTTTTCTAATACAAAATAATGATGAAGATAAACCAAGAACAATTTCAGTCCACTTCTTAAACAACAACAAAATACTTGCATCGTTCTTCTGTCAGTAATATACAGATTGTGTACAAAGATTGATTGTAAGTTTACATGTGCTTGCGTAAGAGAAATGAAACAAAAAATGGTATGAGTACTCTTACACCAGACACCTCCATCCATGGCCATGGGTTACAAAGGAACATTAGCAAGGGTTTTCCTGAATTAGGTTGTTTTCCTCCAAACTTCCATTTGTAACACATCTGCCATTGTTTGTGACTAGATATTCAGCCTTCTGCAAAATCCTTTACATTTTATCATTATGTATCTATCCCATTTTCTAAAACTATGTTCCAAACATAATATTAATAGAGATAGCAAAGTAGTAGTGGTTGTGTCTAAAGAGCCATTTGCTCTGTAATCAGAGCAGCTGTGTTTTTCCAGGGCTGACGAGTAAAGCCTGGGCATTGTTGCAGTATTTCCACTAACTGCTATTTGACAGGTGAAGCAAAAAGGCCAGTTAATGCTGTCCTTTAGTTTACTGAATACTGGACTAGATCTCCTTTGGGATTGTCTGGTTACACTATTTCCTACAAATGTCTTTGAAAGAAAATCTTGATACAAGTGTTTTGAGGATAGGTACCTTATGGCCCACATCATTCACCAGCTTATGATGTACATTCACAGATGCAAGAAGAACCTGTCAGCAATAACAACAAAAAGAAACAACTGAAAAACCTGTACCCAGTTTAATCTTGCTGATAAATTTGTTTTCAACAGGTTATTATAATGTTAATATGTCTGTTTCTTGTGTATGTGTGCATAAAATGGGTTTAGCATTAGGTCTTCTCAGTCTGTCAAAAGATGTATTCAGAACTCGTAAACCGATCAGATCCTGTACCCACATAAAGCAAAGCTGATATATTTTCTACCCAGGGAATAGCACTTTGTGTTAATCCATCATATAGCAAACCAGCATGTAGGGTGAAAAAACAACATGTCAGTACAGTAAAGAATATGACAGTACCAAAGGAAATACTTAAAATAACACTTTTTTCATAACTTGTTAATTATGAAGTGCATTTTTTTGGTTTATATACACAGTAATATTTTTCTCAGGTTTTTTATTTTCATATTGCTAATATGTTGATCACCCTTTAGTCACATAGTGCCCGACATCTTCGGAAATTAGGAATAATACCCTTTGTGAATGTTGATTTTGTAAATATTAGACTTTCTTGCTTTAAATTCTTTCTTGATCATTGGAAAGGTTGCTGATTCCTTGTTAATATTTGACGAGTTGTGTTGCGTTGCTTGATGTTTTGATATAAGATTGTAGGAACTAGGTCTTGCCTACTTCCTTTGCTTTAAAAACATTTTTAAGAGTTTAATACACACCTAAGATGAGTTTGGATGCTTTTGCTTGCCATTGTCTTAAAATTGACACTTCTTCTTTAAGATTGAAAATCTTCAAGAACAATTAAGAGACAAGGAGAAGCAAATGAGCAGCTTAAAGGATAGAGTGAAATCCTTGCAGGCTGACACCACAAATACTGACACTGCCTTGACGACGCTGGAAGAAGCACTGGCAGAAAAAGTGAGTATGGAAAGCTCAAGGTCCTTGTACCAATAAGCTCTAAAGTCGGCTTTTCCGTGTGTTTCCTGCACTCTGTGCACAAGAAATCTCAGTGTCATCCATTGTGTCTAACGGCCGAGGAGGAACTGGGGAGTGTGGATGGTGCCGAGGTGGGTCCCTCACTAGAGGGCACTGCAGGATACGCGGAGCCAGCCAGCCCAGGGCACCACTTCTCTGCCGGGAGGAGGGCGTGAGGGCAGAATCATAGAACCACTGTGCTCGAGTCCAACCATTAGCCCTACTCTCCTAAGTCCACCTCTAAGCCATACCCCAAGTACTGCACCTACATGGCTTCTAAATACATCCAGGGATGGTGGCTCAACCACCTCCCTGAGCAGCACGTTCCGACGCCTGACAACCCAGGTAGAGCTGAGCCACAACCTATTGCTCTAGTCATTTGATGCTTACCATCCTTTAGTGTGAAAGCAAGTGATGGTCTCTTGTTGTCATCTCTTTGCATAATGCCTCTTTGGTGTGGTTGTGGGATGCCTTACATTTCAGCTCTGGATCCTTCCAGCTTTTGCTCTCCCTCCTTTTTTTTTTAAAGTTTGACTAAGATCTTAGTTAATTTTTTTCTTTTCTGAGATTTTTTTTTTTAAGTTTTGCTGTGTGAAACAGTTTTAGTTCCCAATACTTAATCAAAATGAATAGCTATGCTGATAACTAACATTTTTTTATATTTGTCTAATTCTCGGGAGATAGCTGACTGAGGGAACAGCTTTGTCTGTTCTGTTTTGGTGGAGCAACTTTTTGGGTTTACTGTGTATTTCTTCTTGATTCCCAGAGAACCAAGGTTACAGCTCCTTCAGTCTGGCAGATTCTAGAAATGTAAAGCCATGATAAAACTTTGCCTGAGGTTGGAGAGTTTGCTTGCATCCCTTCAGCTTCCAAGATAACCAAAACTCCATTGATATCCAGTGTACAGAAAAGTTGTTTGGTTGCCTTTTCTTACTGTGTATCAATCCTGCTGTCACATATGCACTACACCTCTTCCTTCCTGAAGGACCACAGACTTAACTGGACATTTTAGAAAAATAAGATTTAAACAAGTAAGGAAGAAATATGTAATGTATGCCAGTCTGTCTTAATTCTGATTATCAGAACCAGGTAAATTGTGTTGCATTGTAACGGTACCATGAGCTTTCAGAGATACAGAAGGCCTGGTGTTTCTTAGCAATGAGTTCATAGATTTCTCAAGTTTCCTCCTTCTTGATGATCCATGAGGATCTGTTTTTACAACCATAAAGAAAAAAAAAAAAAAAAAACCCAGAACAATATCCCACACTTCTCCTCCTTGGCCACAGTGTGTAAAAAGTGTTGTGACAAGAAGTCTCAGGAGTTAAGAGGGATTGTCTTCACAGAGTTCTTTCTTTTGGTCAGGAAAGGACCATTGAGCGCCTGAAGGAGCAACGTGACAGAGATGAACGAGAAAAACAGGAAGAGATCGACAACTACAAAAAAGACATTAAGGACCTGAAAGAAAAAGTCAGCGTTTTACAAGGAGATCTCACAGAGAAAGAGGTTGACCAGCAGAATGAATCTGTTATGTTAGAATTGTTTGTTGCATGTATGTGTGTTATATTTGAGATCAAGAAAACTGTTCTTTTATAGTAATGGTCCTTCAACAAGCTTATCTAGTAAAATATATCGTTTGAGAATTTTTCAAAGCATTAGTGTTTCAGAACACCTTTTCCTGGATAGCACAGTCCCCTTATTTGCAGCAGTTAATCATAGTAGTAGTGAATGACTGATGGTCAGTGGTAGCCTTTACTGATGCTTTGCTTATAGACAACTGCAGACAGAGAACAAGCTTGTTCCTGTCTAAATGGAGGGAGGGGAGCACAGAAGTTGCTCAAAGCTATGAGTGCCTACAACATGCACATAATCTTTATTCCTTTATGCAAACAATACAGCTAGTTCTTTAGATTCTGAAGAGTCCTTTTTTGATAATTAAGTTGGTTGTTGGTAATGAGCCATTTGGCTAGGCAAATTAACATAATTATACTACAGAAAAATAGACATTCTCTGTTCCACTCTTGGAACTGCAGCATTCAAATCTACTTACAGTCTTTGTTCAAAACTTAATCAAAGTAAAACAACACAAAAAATATGCACCCAGAAAGTGCTAAGATTTTGTCTATGCAGAAGTCAACATTTGACAGGGAAAAAAACAGCACAGAAATGGTCTGGAAGAGAAGAAGTTGGGATGTCTTTTGGAGATAGGTAGCATAAATCAGTTACATTATAGCAACGGCATACAGAAAAGCTTTGAGTGTTCTCAGTTGTGCATACAGTGGCCAAATCTGCTATCCACATATGATTTTTAAATACAGGTTTTTTTTAAACCAACTTTACTTTAAAAATTATTTTTAACTTATTTCAGACAGGGTGTTCTTTTGGTCCTGAAAACCTGAATTAAATCAAGCTGTCTTAAGTCGGTGACACGAGCATCCAGCAAAATCCATTATTGTTCTATGTTGGATCCTGAATATAGCGCAAAGGGATAGGAAGAAAATAAAGACAAAAAAGAAACCAGCTATTGCACATCATGAGCATTTACTTGATAGTTATTTTACATCTTTTATTTTAGTCATCCTTACTGGATCTGAAGGAACATGCTTCATCCTTAGCTTCATCAGGACTGAAGAAAGATTCAAGACTCAAGACACTAGAAATTGCCTTGGAACAGAAAAAGGAAGAATGTTTGAAGATGGAAACTCAACTGAAGAAGGTAATCATACTTGATATTTATATATGTGGTGTAAACGTTCAGCGTTAGACAGATTGGCCATGTCTACACAAAAACTTTGGGTCTTAAGTTTGAATTCTGCAAATTGCTTTTTAGCAAGAACCGTGGAGTTGTGTCTGTGCGAGCCATATTACAAGCTAAGCCCATCAGAAGGTAACTTTCAGACACTGGTACCAGTTTTGAACTTCATTTCCATGCAATAACAGTGCTGTTAACTTTTTTAGCAAGTACTAGGACTCAAAGACTTTGTGTGCTTCAGAATAGTTTGTGGCAGTAATTGTGCCCTTAAACTGGTGTAACAGCTGAAAACATTAACAGCTAAACTTTTCACATGTCAATTGTCAATGCTTGTAGGTGTCAATGTGCTAAATTCAGATGCATAATTGGCCCAGCCCACAGGAATGCATGAAAACAAATGAAAAGAGTGTTTCACCACTGAAGCCTGTTTTAATTTTGTTGACGGTCACAGCTGATACATTGGTAAGAGTTTGCTGTTCAGTAAAATAATACTCTATTACAAGCAAACTAATTCTTTTGAACAGAATCTCTGGGTTATATTTGCATTGCAAGCCTTATTTCAGCTGTGAGCTGTGAGTAGCATAACTACTGCTCTGTTTAGAGGAACATTGATTTGATTTTAAAAGAGCAAGTGATGAAGCAGCACATAACACACTAGCCAAAATAGTGATAATGCTTCTGTTTATAAAATCAGAACAAGATAAGAGTCTTAAAGAAATTTAGGTATTGGATCATGGAGTTCTAGTTGTCTGTTTGCATCTACCCAGGAAAAGGAGGAGTGGCCATTCTGTGGTTTGGATCTCTGTCCTAGTTCCTCGAATGAATGTGAGATCAAATTTTGAGTTATCAGTTAAGACCTGTTTAAGATTTCTGTTGTGTAGGTGCAAGGTGGGTGTTAAGGCACCTGAGAACTCAGTGTAAGTGAAACTCCTTATACGCATATCTAGACCCACGTTTGCCCTTCTTTTTAATTCTATTATACAAATCAAACATCCACAAAATTCAGCATCTGCAAAGCACAATAGCAAGAAAAGATTGTTGTGCCCTTTTAATTGGTCTCGCCAGATGTTAGCAGTGTACCATACAGTGCATATTTCAGAACTCCTGAAGGACTGTTTCATTTGAATTCTCCATCAGGAACTGTAGTTTCATCCTTTGTCAGTGTGTTACTGGTAATGAGTTGAGGCATGTGTTGCAGCTAAGATTTTTTAGACATTGTTACAGCAATTGGACAGAAGTATTAGTTTGTAAGTAGACAGCTGCAATGTGGAAAACATGTAACAATTACTTTAAGAAAAAAAATACTATCTGGGAAAGCACATAACAGAGAGATTTTAAAAAAACGGTTGTGGAAATTCAGTTAATTAGGCAATGCATCTGTATATTTAACATTTGTAAATGTACTGCTTTTCACTGCTTCCCCTGAGACCACTTTCCTAACTATAAGCAGGGAGTATGTCACTTGTGTAAGCAGGTATGGAGTTTGGCCAAAATCTGGTGAAGCACTGCTTGTTAAAAGATGAACATGAAGTTAATTTGCACTGAGATGTCAGCTCTTTGTTATAATTCCTTTAGGCCTACCTCTGCTCATTCCATTTTAGAGAGGATTGTGCTTGTATCCAGGGGCATTACATGAAGAGATTGAACCAGTTCATAAAACCATGTATTTTTATTAATTAATTTTTTTTTTTTAAATAATTAAGAGTGTGAATTAGTGTACTGTGATCCTTTTATTTTCTGAGGGTTAAACTCAGAAAATAGCTCAAATGTAAAGAGTTCAGATGAGCTCAGAAGAGTTCAGAAGAGGTCAAATGTTAATTGTACAGGACAGCTATGGGACAAATAACTGTATTCTTAATTTGATTCTCAGAAAAGTAATTAATAGAAATTTGTTGTAAACACAAATAGATTCACTTCTTCCCATCCAAAGAAGCTACATATATCATGCATTCAGGATGGTTTCAGTTCTCCAAGCAGAGAAAATTGATAGCCTGCCACTACCTATGTGCAGTACAAAGCCCTTCCATAATACTCCAGATCCCTGCTGCTCTGGTTTAGGCATTACTGCTTACTAAGGTATTTGGACAAACCTTTCCTGTATATAGACCCTAAGGTACTCTCTCAAGTCCTGCTGAGACAAAATCATCAATGCTTGGTTCCTTTTTTAAATACTGTGTCATGTTGGGTCACTGCATTCTCTTTAATCAAATGAAAATTCAAATTCAGTTTGAAGAATTTTTGGTGATATGAGGTCAGTCCACAATGGCTCTTATAAAAGTATCAAAGCTGTAGGACCCAGGTATGCTTTCATGTAATTAACCATGCATTTGCTTTCCTCAAGCTGTACAAAAGAGTCCACTTTTACCACTGATCTGCCTTGCTTTCTAAGACCAAGTCATAGTTGGTCTTAGTTACTCAAGAAAATATAGTTAGCAACCAATTGAATATGCCTTATATTTATAAGTAGGTTTAAATATTTCTTTAATAATCTTTTTTCCAGCTGTTTCTAATTAGCCTTTTTGTCACTTACATAAAAGTAGAAATTCTTTTTTTCTAAAGGCTTTCTCTCTTCAAATGCATTGCAGATATTTATTCAGACAGTTTTATGTTTTCAAGGTGGATTAGTTCCTTGTCCTTGAAAAAATTATGATAGATAATCAAACTCCAAAGCTTCTAAAAACCCAGTTTTACACATCTGTATTGTTAACCATTGCAAATGACTGTCACAATTAACCTTAAAACTAATGGCTACATAAGAGCATTCAGTTTAAAACTGAATTAGAGGTTTATTACATTGAGTTTTGTTACAGTGTCTTAGTGCTGTTTCGCATAAAACACAAGTAGGAAGGACTCTCTTGTGTGTAGCTCTTAACAGCAAATAGCAGAAAAAGCTTTTTCTTTTTGGTTGTTTCCCTTACTGTTTGAACAGAGAAATTTTATTTATTTTCCTTGCCTCTTACTTCCACTGAACAGTTCAAGTACTTTCAGTTAAAACTATTAGCCTTAGAAGTTAAGAAGCTGATAGAAGAGACTTAATTGGACCACTGTTAAGCCATTAGATAAAAAGGATTTGGAGAGTCCTTGGAAAAAACTCTTGCTAATCTCTGAACAGTGAGCCTTTAAGAAATCATGAACAGTGCAAGCTTCCACCTTTTTTTTTTTTTTTTTTTTTTTTTTTCCTGTACAAGGTATTTAGCTTTACACTAAACTGGAATGTTGTTAACCAAGTGGAGTGTAGAGGGTCCTGAAAAGTTGCTGCTATTATTTTTCTTTCCCTGTGAGCAGTCTCCAGTGTCTGACTTGAGGTGTCCACTTCTCATTGTTACTATTCCTCTTCTTACTAATGACTATTTTATATTGATCTCTGTCATAGTGAATAAAGCTGCAGTGATTTTCATATTTGGGGTTGGCTTTTTGAAATAATGATACTATGGTTATGCAAATCTGTGTGCTTAATGCTCGAATTATTCTACTGTCGTTGCTTCTGTGCTCAGTTGTCAGCCTGCTGCCAGCAAGAGATACTGTGGGTGATTCTGAGTCCTGAAAGCAAGCCATAGATCCCTGATGCATTTACATGGCCTGGTGTCCTGCCTTAAATAGTCTCCTTTTTAGCTGAGATGGAATCATTAGAAGGAAATCACACACAGGGGCTTCTCTCCCTGTTTTAATGTGAAGTGGGTTTATGCTGTATGGTTGGTTTTTTTTCCTTAGGAAATTATTTTTTCAAACTTCTATTTTAACGTAATAGTTTTATAGGGAGAGGAGGTTTGTTCTAGTTGTTTTTCTTCCGGATACTAGTTTCCTAGCTTTTTCTGCCATGTCTTTCCCAGCTCATATGCTTTGTTTCATTTTGGTTTTCTAATCTGGGAGATGCCAACTAACATCAGAATTTGTTCCAGCAAAGATGAGTGGATTTTTGTCTGTCTTCAGTTTTAGTGCATAGTTCTTTCCCTAAAATAGATATTTCCCTTATTTGAAAGGGAACAAGGTTGGAGAAAATGAAGAGTCTGAAACCATATGTTAACAAACTTCCCCTTGGTGCAGTTCTAGGAACTTTTCATAGAGAATGTTAGCAGTGTTTCCCTGCCAGGAAAATATCTCTAGATTCAACAGGCTCACTCAGAAGATTTTTTTTTTTTTTTCCTGCTGTGATGGTCTTCCTTCAAGTTCAGGTGGATAGTATCTTTCAAAAGACAGGAAAAAATGAATGGATAAAGTGTTGACCTAAAATCTGTGCTTCTCAAGATTTAGCTCAGTTGTCTAATACAGGCTCTGTTGTTTTTGCATTTTTGTAAGCATGGATTTCCTGCCACAGCTGAAAATATTCCTGATAATATTGGTACATGAGATAGAAATACTGGGTTTTGTTCTCAGCTGAAGATTTGTTTTCATTTTATTTTTTTTTTAAAGAAGGAATGATAAATTATGTATTCAGTGTAGCAACTTAGAAAGAAAAAAGCTACCAGGGAAATCAGGATGTCTTGTAAAAATAAAAGTAAAAACCCAGCAATTGTGTTCAGCATTTAGATAATGTCAGTTAATGAATTATTTTTCTAAGCCATTTAGCTGTCTTGTAATTTATATAAATGAAGCACAAGAAGTTAAAATTCTGCTCAACTTGTAAAACTGTCATCTGTGAACCCACCACAGGACTATGTTTAATGTTTGAGGACTTGCTAAAACTGTTAAATGGAGAAATCAAGATCAGGTTTGGAACTTGCACGAGGGTAACTCTCCATGTTTCTCATGTTTCAAAAGCTGGTTAGTATTGCATGCTAAAACTGCAAATTAAAATTCTATCGTCTTAGTAAATTAATGTTGCAGTTATTATTTTAAATTATTTTCTTGTTACATCTTTTCTTTTTCTCTCTCACACTGTTACTATCCCAAATTTCCCCCATCTTTTTCTGTCTTCTTTCTCTCTTTAGCACCCTGAAGTTTTATTGAGTCATCCATCCAAGCCAGTAAGTTCCCTGGCAAACTGAGAGGCTTTACCAATTCCATTTAATTTTCTGTGTTGCATGTGTATTCTCCTGTGCTTTCATATTTGGACCAACACAGAGTATCTTGGTGAATTACTTTAGTAGTGGGCATGGATAATATACATACAAACAAAATGCTCTGGTATGTCTGAACAGTCATGCTCAAAAAAATCTTCTAACATGCTTTTACTTTTTGTCTGTTTTGGTCTAACTTTATTTTTGTTTGGACAACTTAATATTGTGCCAATGTCTTTTTTTCCCTTTGCTGCATTTGCTTGAAGTGTCCTGTAGCTTTTCTTTCATCTTCATTGTCCATGCATTTTCAGAGCAAGAATGTAGAATTTCCATGCAAATCAAGCTTCTTCAGTGAAAGTATTCTGTACCACCATGTACAACAGCACATTAGAAATAATAATTAAAATACAACAAGTGAAAGATTGCTTAAAAACAAGTATAACCATTAAGCTCAGTGGTACTATGTCAGTTTTAATTTTGCATCGTGTTACCAGCTTTCAGTTTGATGTCAAAGAGCACTCCTTTCAAGGAGTGTTTGTATAATAGTATCTTGACACTGTAAATTAACTAATCCAAGGTGGTTTTCATTAGAGATTTCTTTTGTGACTGTGTGCATAAAAAAATTGTGTTACAGAACTTTCAGGAGACTGATATCTGTGTTACTCTTGACAATGTTCAGGATAAATGTAGCACTCTATCCTGACTGACATTGTCTGAAGGTCAAAGAATTGCTGGTGCTTTTAATAGTTTAGCTTTTGTGAAATCCTGCATTAGAAATTATTTTAATAGATCATATAATACAATGCATTTTTTGCACTAGATTGGTTAAAAAGGGTTGTGATGTGCAGTAGGGAAAAGTATTTTGTTATGACTATCAAAAATAACAATGAACAATCAACTAGGGCATAAAAAACTCCTGTGCTGCATTTTGAGTTATTTATTGTATGTAAAAACTGTCTTTAATAAATATTTTAATGTATTTGGTGCACAAAGATTAGAAAAAAATAGCATAATTTTCTTAAAGGATATAAAATTAGTGTATATGGCATATAAAGAATTTAATTATTTAGTATTTCATGACAGAGAATATTTTTTCCCCAAAGGTTTTGTGTGTTCAGGTATGAAAAGCAGACTGAAGACTTTTCTGGTAAATTGATACATTCAGCAATATTTGCCAGCCTTCTAACCTGTAGAGTACACTGGTACAGTCCATGAGTAAATTTCTTTAATAGATTTTTTTATCATTTGTTTATGGTTTTGTGAAACCTTCTACATCTTTTAACTGAAGTATCTTACTTCACTTGATTCAGTCTCAGATTTATTTTTTTTTTCTTTTTGAAAGAAACTCTTAGCCATAACAGCTTGCTGTTTTCAAGAACAAAATAGAGAAATCTGTTTGGTTTAATCTCTTTTTAACACTAGTAATTTTTTGTTAAATGATTTGGTCCTTGTACCAGATATTTGTGATGCCTCTGTTTAAATCTATCTAAACAGTTACAGGTTAAATATCTATTTGTATGTGCTAGTAGAAAGGTAGATTTAGCTATGTGTCCTGGTTCCGTGTAAAAAGGGGTTTAGAGCAGGACCCACACGGAACAGAACTAGGTACTCGCCTCTCCCCTCCTGAGAGAGAGAGAGACACTTTGGAAAAAAAAATGAAGTATATTGTTTAATAAGGAACAGAAAAGGAAAAAGGGAGGTAAGGAAAATAATATATACAAAGATTAGGGGAAAAATACAAAAAATAAAATATACAAAACCCTCAGATATGGTTCCAGGGTCCCACGGAGTGAAAGGACAACTTTCCTCTCCGAGCTCCAAGGCAGGAGTGAAATTAGAAACCACTCCCTGCCTCTTATCAGAGTGTGTGTGGGAAGGGGAGGGAATACAATGGTTCACCCCCACCCGGGGTCCTCTCAGTTGCTGGAAGGTCACGCCCCCATTCCAAGCCTCAAACCACAACACTATGGAACTTCCCAAAGATTCCACCTGCACTGGTTATACCCCATCCTGAAAAGAGAGTCAGACTTTCCCCTTGTCTCTTGCTATTGCCACAGCCTCTTCTAGGTCTAGTCATTTGAGCAGGCAGCATCAATACTGAGTAGACTCTTCACCAAATGCTGTTCTGTTTCCAAGTAGCTGCTTGGTACGAATACAGCAGAATCAAGAATCAGCAGGTCAGTGTGCAGAACAGATCAGGACAGATAATCCCTTAGTATTGGAAGTCAGTACTGAAAGTTAGCCATTCGGAGGAAAAAACCCAGATTGGCTTTTACTGAGGGAATGAGTAGTTAGGATTACAAGAAAAAATTGTACTGAACCGGGCACTCGGGGAAGGCATGGTATGAGAAGTGTCTTGCATATGAGCAAGAGAAGACATGGGACTGCAGCTGCTGTTGGATAAAACTACCTGTACAAAAAAAATATCCCTACCACCTAGAAAAAGTGGTAGGAGAAGGGTGAGGAGAAGCAGTAGATTAGTGGAATCTGCCTGGAATTAAGGAGTGGACTTAGCTAAGTCATGTTGATAAAAGGGTGGGGAAATGAGATACATTACAAAAGAATTGTACTTGCTGCAAATAGGCAGTAGAATTTGTGCCCGGAAGAGCATATTCTCTATGAAATCTTTAATAGTATGCAAAATTTCTGAGACTCCTCATAAATACAAAAAGTGGGAACAAATTGTGTGTTTTATTCCCCAGTATAATATAGCCACCATACAGGATAAGTTACAAGAGGCTGTGTGGTGGCTTTTGAAGTTCCAATCCTGTTGATAATTCATGACAATGTTGTCATGTTATCATCTCATGCAGTGGGAAGTTGGGGAGTTTTTCTCAGTGTTTTTTTTTAAAGCTAAAAATTTAAACTTGCATACTTCAGCGTTCCCAGAAACCTTGTTCAGATCACATTCATTTTGAAAAACTAATTAAATATCCAAAAGCTAGAAAATGGCCAGTGCAACCTTCTGTGATCTTTCTCATTTTTCATTGTGAGGTAGTTGTTGTAACATCTTATAAGGAAATTGTTGTCTGCCAGACTCTTGCAGCCTTCAATACCGTGTGACAAATGCTGCAAGAATGAGGCAAAGATATGTAAGGAAGATGATAATCATCTAATTTCTCTATATAATTATTTTTTTTTTTTTAGCAGTAGGAAAACATTGAGTGAATGAGGTAGGATATTTTTGCACCTCCTCTGTTCATCTGCACAACTGGTATAACAGCACATCCTCATTTCCCACTGGTGATGTTATGAGGTGATTAGTTACCACTTGCCAAGAAATAGCCTACAGTCAGGATTAGCATCATAGAAAGTTGGAAAAATATTTATTTTATTAATATCTGATCATTGCTTGAATAAATCCCTTCTGTGCATTGAAGTAAGCTCTGTTTCTGTGAAACAGTAGCCTGTGATCAGGTGTTAGCTGGCTACAGCCTGCTACAGAGGAGGCACACGGGTGAGAGGATTAAAGTACTCTTGCAAAGACAGACATCACCTGGGAATTTCCCTCCTGTCTTTATAAACTTTTTGTGTTGGTGTAAATTCCAAAGAGAGCAAATTTATTAATGTTTGGTAACCACTATGGGAACTTGTATCTTTGAAGAGGACATTTTTTTCAGTCATGGATTTTCTCAGAGTGTCTTCCTCTTATTTAGTATTCCAGGTGTTCTGATTCCAACCAAATACTTGCTTATTGAGTGTCAAAAATTTACAATCATATTAATGGAGACTAACCATTTAAAAGATTTTGTCAATAATAAGATAACAACTCTTTGTGATAAACTCAAGTTTTCCAGTGCATAGAATATCAGAAGATTCACTGAGCCTTTTACTTCCAGTGCAGCCTTTTTGAAAAGCTGTGCTACAGTGTATGATGTTCAGAATATTGAAACTGAAGGAGGAGCAAGTCTGGTTGTTTTACAAAATTATAATTTTGTTGAAACTAATAAAGACACATTAAAAGGCAGCACACATGTTTTATCATTTGAATTTCTGCCTTCATGATAGGGAAAAATAAAGAAAATGGTTATGTGTGTTTGTCTTTTGCAGTAAATAGTCATAATACATTTTTGTGGGTTTGTATGCATTTACTATTTTTAGGAGATGAGGCACACTTGGAGGTCAGAGGGTGGATTAAAATGGGATTTCAGATTTTCAAGAACTTCTACGTTGTGGCCAGAAGTTCTTGGCAACATTCGTATGTGAAATATTAAAATTAATTTACTGTCTCAATTCGTAGGTAAAAGTAGAAAGTGTTTGCTGTGAATTGTTTCCTGTTTGATTTAGTTAATCTTTTAAGAATATTGATTTGGAATCTTAGTTACAATGTTTGGCATTCTTATTTATGTTTTAGAACTTTTAAATTAGATCTGTGTTATTGTTTTCTTCCCTCCCTCTGGCACACTTTAAGCTGTTTAAGGTTACGTTTCCTCTCAGTAAAGAATTTTTTGGCAAGAGAAATATCAACTTACTCTTTTTACTGTGTTTTGTCTTCCTGTCCTCTCCATCTGTAAACAGTGGTTATTTCTGAGAAACATTTGTCATCTTTGTTTTACTTGTAGAAGTTAGATATGTCAGCTGATTTTCTTTGGAAGCAATAGAAGTTATAGTACATTTATTTGAGGAACAATCACTCTTTCTTTTATTCTTTAGGTACCTGAAGTGCTCACCCCATTACTTACCACATTCCAGATGGAGAAATGATGGCTAAGAGCAGAAAAGCAGAAAGCTTTCAAACTAGCTCTCAGTTTACAGTCCTTTTTAAGAACTTTAAGAGCATATGCAGAGTTGTAAGCTCTGAGTAGTAAGCTTGAACATTCTCTGTACTGAACTACGTAGAATTTGAAATTAAATTCACACTGTGAAAGATTAATACTGAACAGATGAGCTTAGCTAATAAAAACATAGCTTAAGAAGGTGCTGCTTTCAAGCTAAAATGTGACTATGTTTCCTATGCAGATCAGTTCAGAACTTAACATGTAAGTTTGATTGTGCTCTTGAAAGTAGCTGAAATTCACCTGTTAGACTCCACACTGGAACAGCCATGGAAAGCTAGTGACAGGGTCAGTAGTAACAGTTCAGAGGTTTAAAATAGCCTGTAAACAGGTAAACTCAATGGCCTGTGTTGACATACATTTTCTTATTTCTCATTTCTCAGAGAAGAAACTGCAATGATCTCTTCATCTTAAGCAAGATGCTTTTTCAATTTATTTAATTTTTTTAATTCTTTTATAAATTTTTTCTTTTGTTTGTAACTATATTAAGAGGTTGTAGATTTAGGAATGCTGTCTCAGGCAAAGCTGCAAATTGAACCTATTGAAATGCTCTTCTTATAACCTCTTAATACAGCAGAAATTGTCTTAGTGCATTTGTCACTTTATATGTTCATTCTGCTTAAAAGATTAAATTACTGCCTCATTTTGGAATCTTTGTACACGTTCTGTGGGTCAAGGAAGTTGTATGTGGGATTTTTTACTGCAAATATAGGAATTTATTATTTGTGTTTAACTTTTTGGTTAAAAAAATACTGCTGAATTATTTTACATAATGTTGCACTGGTCGCCAGTTTCATCTGTTCCACATCTTGGTGTGAGTTTGTGGGAAACCACTAAATGTTTCTCTCCTATACAAAAAATGAATCCAATAGGATTTTAGATATGGTCATGCGACACGTATTTTGTACATAACCCACAAAATGGAGCAAAGTCACTCAGTAATTCACAACTCAGGAAGTGGTCTCCAGTTTACACCATATCACATAACATTCTTTTTGTGTTAGGTGAAAGTATCTGTACTTACGTGCATTATATACAAATAACATGTGTTACGTGTCTTAACTAATAATTTATGTCGTGTAAATAGCCCTTTCATTCTATAAGAACCAGACACACTGACTTGTTGGCTAGTTTTCTAAAAGAGAAAATTGATTTCCTCTTCTCAGTAGTGTCTCTTGGGTTGTTGTGGAGATGCTTTTATTAGCACTGAGTAACAATAAATCAGGACTGTCCTGACAGTAGAATTGCATTAGGACTTTTTACTTATTTTGAATTCGAGAGTTTAGTCATCTAAGCTAACAGCCTAGCTTTGCTTTTTGTTTTTTGAAGAAGTTTCTTGATTATCTGATTATGTTGGATGACTTTAAAGAGCCTGGAAGAGTACTCATGAAAACAAACAATTTGAGATGTTAGAAACATACCTAAATCCAGTACAGAAGAATTCAGGCTCTGCATCTGATGAAAACAAGAGTTAACTCTATACATAGTGTCTCTTAGGAGAATACAGATGACCCCAGTAGATTTATAGATGCTTCCCAAAAACAATATTCCCAATTCCTGCAAAAACAGCATTTGGGAAGGAAGGTTGGAGTTTTTCTTTGAAATTTAGGTGTAGTTGAAATGGAAATGAAATCAAATATTTCTGATTTCCTGCAGGCTGTAAATCCCAATAGGGCATTTCAGGAACACCCACGAACACACTCCTTCCAAAGCAAAGTATGTTCCCTGATGCATGCAGCAGTTCATGGAAGTGACTCACTTGTCAGTCTCGTTGCTGCAGTGTCCTCCTAAAGCCTACATCATCTTGGCAATGCATTAATCAGACTTCTGTTTGTTGTAGAGAGCCCTTTCCAAGGGTGTATAGTTCAAAGTGCTTATAGGACAGCAAGGAGTCTGGAAGCATTGACAGCTCTAACTCCAAAAGGCTTCTGAAAGCTTCCATGCTCACCAGGGAGGCACCTTAATCTGGGTCTTGCTCAGAAGCAAGATTTTCAGACTGACAGAGGAGTAGCTTGAAAGTAACTCAGAATTAGGGAACTTTTTAAGTCTTCCTAAATGCATTGCCTCAGGCAAGGGTTCTGTTCTTTCACATTCTGTGGTTTTTAGGCACTCCTGCCTGAGAGACCTGGGCTTTGCCAGGCCTTTTGTTCTGGGATAAAATACTGTGCAAGTTATCCAGCTTTCTGGAATTCCTGCTTACAAACAAACAAACAAAAAAACCACCATGGTTTAGCGTTGGCCATCTGGCAGGAGCCACAGGGCCAAGGTCCTGGAATATGAAATGTTCCATTTTTTTGGTAAATCTAGATCCATCCCAAGATCATAGTTCCAGTGAAGACAGGCATCAAGATGTTCTTCAATCCTAGAATATTCTCCTGGATTTCACTAGAATGTGGCCTTGACTTTAACAGAGCTAGTTAAAAACAAGAGGCTTCAAGGGAAAAAAGTTGGGGTCAATGAAGAAATATTTTCCCCCAGTCATTTTTTTACTGAGTATCAAAACAGATTTAACCAGGTGTATTTTGCTGTTTGGTATTTTGGAAGCAGCAGCCTCTAACCCTCAGTTTTATGCTGCTGCAGTTCTGTCCAATTACTTTTAAAAACAACAGAGTCCTACACTGTTGGATTTAGATTCGCTGTGCTTTGGAGCAGAACATTGGCAGCTTGTAAAACACCTTTCTGCAGCTGCACACAGCAGAGGAAAAAGTCTGTAGTGTCATTTTGTGTTGTAAGTTTGTTTCAGAGAAGAGAAAGGCTTTGAGTTTTCAGGCAATCTTGGTTGACAGAATAGCTCCACCAAACCTGCCAATCACTGAATAAAAACTGAGCAATTCTGAAATAGCTTTAATTGATATCAAATAGCAGTTCAAGATCTGAGAGCAGAGGGGTGCAGGGGGAGAATAAAAAGACAGTCCTTAGACTGCTGGTTTAAATTCCAGCATAAATACATTCTTTTCTTTGTCTCTAATATGCTTGAGATCTATTGAATAAATTTTACTAATTAATTAGTGATTTTTATAACAAACTAAACCATTAAAAACAAACAAACCAACCCCAAACTCCTCTTCCTAAGAGTCACTTTATCCTCGGTCCTCTGATGCTTTTTGTCCCCATAGCCTGATTTTGAAAATTGTATTTCCTCAATAATTTCAGTAGGTAGCCGTACTCATATTAGTCCCAGTCTGTAGGGCTCAGATAACTAGCAAGATCTGCAGTACGTTAGCACCATTTGTGAAGATCTGATACTTTGCATATTGATAGAGTTATTGGAAGGCTAATAAGAATTTTTTTTTAGATTATCTAGTTTGGAAATACCTCAGATAACTGATTCTGCAGGCATATCACTGGTTAAGAAGTGTATTTTAGGATATTTTTTATACCTGTTCACACTTAGTTTTCTTTTTTTTTCTTTCAAAGACGTTTGACTTTCATATTTTTACTTCTTTCTTCTGTCAGTTGTTTCAGATCAAAAAAACCAACACTTTAAGGTATTTTTAGACTGAAATAAAAAAATTAAATTTGTTTCTGAATTTTTCTTTTCCTAGAAGTATTTCCCCATACTTAAAAGTAGAATATGTACTGTATATTTATTGCTGTGTCATAATTAATCATGCCATTTTGAAATGGACATCTAGATAGCATTTGGCAGTCATTGTAGTATCTGTAAAATACATGTGTGAATGAAGTGGTTTTTCTTGAACCTTTTTCTTAACAGGCTCATGAGGCAACACTGGAGGCTAGGGCCAGCCCAGAGCTGAGTGACCACATGCAGCAGCTGGAGAGGGAGGTCGCACGGTATCGGGAGGAATCTGGCAAGGCTCAAGCTGAAGTGGATCGTCTTCTGGAAATCTTGAAAGAGATGGAAAATGAGAAGAATGATAAGGATAAGAAGATCGCAGAACTGGAGAGGTGAGAATGGCATAAAGTTAACAGAGGAACAAAAGAGCTGATTAAAGTCAGAGAGAATTTAGGCCAGTTTTCTTGTCTTAAAACCTTAGAATGCCTATTTTGGGAAAGTCTGTTTAGATTTTTCTGCCTCCAGTTCTTTATTCTGGTGTATTGTAAACGAAAAGGTGTCTTACTGTGTGTTTTCATAGCCTGGCTGCTCAAAAATAAGACTGATACAGGTAGAACTAGAAGGTAGATACAGCTGTGAGGGAATTGACATGGTAGGAAAAGTTTACAACACTGTGGTGTGTTTTGAAAATAATTGTACTTTTGATTTGATTAATTTGTTAGGCGTCGTTCTCCAAAAAATCAAATAAGAAAAAATTTAAGAGCTTGCGATACTACTTACTCAGATTCTTCTGACAAGTGGCGTAGAAACTCTTTGTACTAGTAGGGATACAGGTAAACTTTGACTCATGTGAAGCCAAATGAACAGATTTGCTTTTGTCCAAATGAAATGTTTAGCACTTTCCAGCCTTTTCAATCTCTGATGAAGCCAGGGTGCTTGGCTGTTTTTTCTAGACTTTAATGCCCAAAACGTAAATTATAATTTACAATGATTCCATGACACTTGTATCACAATTAGAAATAGTAGGTCTTGGGAAAGAGCTGAAACAGATTCTGTTTTCTGTCCTTTTCTCACCTTACCTTGGGCCAACAGCGAGTTTCTAGACAAAAACATCTGTTTGGGGATTTTTGTTTATGATTCACAATGAAGAATCACCTATTTGGAAAAGCAAAATGGAAATCTGCTTATTTGTCTTGTGCCAGAATAATTTCTATCTTACCATTATTTAACTGCTTTGCATATGGTGTCAGGAAGATTAGGGCAACTGAGTAGAGGATGTTTCAGATTCCGCAGGATGGCAATCATTATTGTTCACTAGCCTGATGGCAGTCACATCAGGGGCCTCTCGGAATGATTTGAAAAATCTCTCTTCTAAGAAGTCCATTCTTGTTTCCTTGAAAGTGACAGAGCTCTGACACAGTTCCATTGTCAGCAGGATTTCTTCTCTCTGTGATTGTAAGCAGCATCCTGTTGGTTTTCTTTAAGTTGTTTTATTTAAACAAAGTTCTCTATGCTTATGGTGTAAGCTTGAACATCCAAAGTTAAAGCTATGTCCTTTTTAACAGTCTTTCCATTTTTTCTAATGATATAACTTTCAGCCCATTGATACATGATATATTCAGCAGAACATTCAGGTAATAGGTTGATACAGTAGGTTCATTAAGTGTAGACATGAAAAAACTAAATAGCAGTATGTCTGTGTGATTTTTTTTCAGTCCCTTACAGATGCCTATCTTGGGCATGCAGTTCACGATGCCATCATTTTAGCCCGTGCAAGTTGACTAGGGATCAGGGTATAAGCAACAAACTTCAAGTAAGATATGAGGAAGAAATATGTTCATAGTACCATAATTTTTCCGTGTGCAGAAGTAATCATGGTTTAGAAAAAACAAGTCAGAAATAATTCTTTGTTTCTTAACCTGATTCCTAGAGGAGATTGGAAGGGCAGGAAGAGAATTTTCTTAGGGATCCTTTTAATTCAAGTATGATGTTTTTATATTGGCATTCAGAAACTCAAACCTCCATTCAGACCTGCATTATCAAACACTTAATAAACACATAGAGGTGGCCTATAATCGAAACAGTTTATAGTCTACAAAGCAAAAATAGAGAAATGAAGATGGGCCTTCTTCTCTTCTACAGATAAAAGCATTGGTACCTAATCTTCAAAAAGTTAGAAAGGAACTTTTTCTTTGAAAATGTGCAGTTCCAGAGATCTGCAAAGCAATTACTGTTTTTCATGTCACAGTGGTAACATGCTTCTTGCTGTCTCAATGACAGACCAGACTCTTGCTGTATCAATAAAAGCATGAAACCCCTAAACGACTGAGCATGGTTCCATAACAATTTGGTGAATATTTTTTCTGTTCAGTGTTATCCTTTCCTTCTAACCACCTGATCTTTTCTCTTATAAAAAAATAGAGTGGTCCTATTAACTTTTTAACTTGCTGTGTTTTCTGTCAGCACTGAGATAACATAGAATATGTCTCCTTTTATTTCTAGTAATTAGAATAGATACTTCAGCTATATCAAAGGAAAGACTAATTTTGTTATCGTATGATTGCCAGCAGCCATGTAAATCAAGGAGAAAAAATATAAGCATATTCATGTTCTCTCACCACTGTAAGAGGAAATGGTCTTCATTATCTAGACACTCAAGATGCATACTGTTAGCGTGGTGAATTAGCAATGTATCAACACCTGAAATGATTTTTCAGGTGGAACTGTAATATAATCACAATACTAGAGAAGAAGATAAAAGGTTTCAGATACTTTGTAGTGAGGTATTGACTAGTAATGTCTCCTTTTCTATATAATTGTTGAAATTTCTATTTGGCCTTGGTTGTTTTCAACTGTTCCTCCTCTGGAAGCTTGCTTTCTTCTTGTGAGTTTTTACACAAAGGAGCAATTTTAACATGCCTATTAAATGTATACATTGGTCCTGTTTTTATCAAACACGCTCTTTACGAAGTATTCTTCCATGGTTGAATTGATATATCCAGGCATGTTATGCAGATATTTTAGAGCTAGAGTCTTGGTTTCCTGATAAGGATAGATAATTTTGCCTTGTAATAAACCTCCCTAAACTATGGCCTATGCAGAACAAGGTAGACATTATCCTGACTTCTAGTACTTCTACAGCTGTTCAAACTGCTGTGAAGAGAACGCTAGAGCTTACAGAAGCATTTGTCAGCAAGCAAAAATGTGAATATTGCTGTGCCTATCAGGAACTGTTATTATTCCATATAGAGCAAGATGAGAAGAATCGTATTCAGAGAATTTAACTGTGCTAACAGAAATGGGATTTTTCAAATGAGACACTCTCTCCTTAGAGTTTTCCCTTATGCTAGTTATATGTGACAGCTAGACCATACGTTGTCAGGAGGAGAGAAAGAGTAAGACAGTTTCATCCACAAAAGAGAAGTAATGAGTCACTTATTAGGAAGGTGTGTTGGGGAACAGAGAAGGAGAAAGATAGGAGAAGAAGATGAAAAGCAAGAAAGTGTTCTCCTAAGCCTTTTCAATGATGGTAAAGCTGACTTCAATTCAAATTAAAATAAAGTGGGAAATATTTCTACTCTTCAGTTACTGTTGCAATTATTGGGTGGGGAATGTTTTTTAGCTGTTAGTGGGATGAAAGTTATAAAAAAATGATGTTTTAAATATGGTGCATGCTATGTGTCAACATGAGAGTGAAAGCACAAGCTCATTAATTTATATTCTATGTGGGCAGGATTTTGCTTTTTCTCACTGGAAGGTGGGCCATAAGTCCACGTTTCTTCTGTGGGTGAACAGCCCTATAAGTTTTGTTTCTGTTTCTGGACTGTGGTGGTGTAGAGGGTTTTGTAGCTGTCCGGTAATTCGCTTTCTTTGTAACTAACCGTTTGCTTTTTGTATTGCCATTCCATAATCTCCTGTCTCTCTGTAACTTTTCATTTTGTGTTTTGTTTCCTTCCTCACTTTTTCTTTCCATTTGTACTGTCACGTCCTCGTTCCACGAGTTGTTTTGTCCCATTCTGTTGGGGCGGGGGTTTCTCTGACTGTGGCTTTTCTCAGAAAGCACGCCTCCCGCAAACTGCACCCTCCCTACCAGGTGTCGGTCCCCGCACCACAACACGTAGGGGGGTTTGTGTGGGACTTCCTGGGAAAGTGAGTGCTCTGTAAGGCTTCTGTTTCCTACGGAGTGGAATGTCACCGCTGGCTGCCCGGCTGCTGCTGCTGCTCTTTGGGGCTGCTGCAATGATGCTTTTTTCCTTAGGTCAAACAGGAGCTAGTTGTGTCAAGTCCAAACTCTAACAGTCTCTGCATCCAACTCATGTCACAGTGGCTGTGACCACGGTCCAAAGGAGGTTTGCTGCTGTTCTCCCCAGTTTAAACTCGACAGAAGCTGTTGCTTTTTATCCTAATTCTCTTGCTGTGTTTTATGCTGGGTTCTAATCTCTGCTGTCAATTCTGCCTGAACCAGCTAAAACTCAAATGTTCTAATATATGTCATTAATAGAGGTCACTACTGAGTTATTCTTGAGTTCTATTGCAATAATTATCCTGGAATAAGAAAAAGAAAATTCATGCTAATTATCTGGGTCGTGGCTGTCCCAGCCTTCACATGGGTGGTTTACACACAGAGGTATTAGTGTGTGTACATTCTGCAAATAAGAACTTAGTATCTGAGAGGTGGCAGTAAATACATACGTACTTGTTGCTTCGGAAGTAAGCACTGAGTAAAGTCCTGGTTCCAGTTACAGACTTGAAACTGATTTTTATTTGACATGCTACCTATATGTGATAGGTAGTCCTTGTAAGGACATAAGGCACTACCATTTTTTTCCTGAAGGAAATTTGACTTTGGTTTGGGAACAAAGACAGTACTCAGGTTTGGAATGCTAGCAGTCCCATTAAGGAAAGCTGGAAGTTATGGCTATTTTAAGATAGAGATTTTGGGGAGTTTTTCTAAAAACAATTTCAGGATGCCCTTTTCAAGAAGAAATCTTCAAATTTCTGGTATGTAGTGAAAAATTATACTCCTCATCTTAAATATTCATTCTCAACAGTAAATAAAACCGCAAGATTAAAAAACTTAGGGTGATCTCAAAGGAGTGCTGAAAAATATAGAAGGTGGAAAGAAGTATCTTACTCTCTAAGACAGCGATATGTTTGTGCAGTGGTCTGTGAAGGATAGATGGAGAGAGAAACTAGCTACATGTTCCAACAACATCATGGTTTCCTAGAACAGTGTAAAAGAAGCTATACTAGTAAATTATACCCTAAGACTAGGTCAACAATTTGAAATCGAAATATGTGTGTTCAAACCACTGCTTGTATTTTATAATAATTGTCTTTGGTTTTCAAGTTGGTTGCTTCTGTGAATTTTTAAATAAGTTTTTATTTTATATATTTATATATGTATATGGTTCTTAATCAGGAACCACCTCAGGACATATAAGTAATTTAAAGTAAAAGGGACATTGTCAAATTAAAGAACAGAGCGTGTTTCTAAAGTCATAATCGTCACCATTAAAGTTAACCTTGAGAGATGTTAATGTTGAGAGTATAATTCAGTATTATCATAACTCATTAAAGTCCTTCAAAAATAATTTGAACTTTGATTCAGGCATAGGAAGAATTGAAATAACAAAATATTACTTTAAAATACTTTAATCCATTTTGGTACTATAAATCATAAAAGCAAATAGAATACATTTATCTCATGGTTGCATGGTATTATTACAAGGTAGAATTTGTTGGTTTTTTTGTTTCTCATCCACTTCCCTTCAAAACTCTATAGCTTAAGTGAACAATAAGAATCTGAGATTAATCATTCAAAACTTAGGACATTCCAAAATGAAAATTGCCATGTCATTTCAATTCAACTCTTTTGTGAGCCTACATATCGCAGCAAAGTCATACAGGCTTTAACCACGCGAGCAAATTTTTTCCACAAGAATGCTGCCTTTGGTGTGTGAAGGACATAGCTGAAATTGTCCCCCCAAAATACCAGTTGGGGCTGACACCTGTCTTGGAAAATTTCAGCACAATTTGTTAATATTTGGCAAACAACTGAGAACAAACAGGGTTTTGTAATGGAAAGAAGTGGCCAGGCCTGTAGTTAGTCCTGCCCCACCTCTGAACACACAGATCTATTAATATTAAGATTTTCATCATTTCCAAGCTAGGAAATGAAGAAGTCATTTCTTTCTTCTCAGTCTTGCTTTACCTTCATACAAAATGAACACTACACCTGAAGTCCCACATCAAATTTCACAAAGAAAGAAACAATACATTTTATATCAACATAACTGCTCTAAACAGATAAATAATCTAAGATGCAGGCACCTTTCCTCACAGGTATTTAACCAGACATTCAAAAGTATGCTGCTTTTCAGAAGGTGGGAACCTGCCCTCTGAAAGTGAACGTTTGTTAAGGTGCCTTAAGATCAACACTCGAGCTCACTAATCGCTTTTGAAACCTACATCTAAGAAAAGAAAAAAGAAACACAGCCAGTAATTGCAAAGCCATCTGTAAAGAGCACCAGATAAAAAAGCCATCATAGTGATTTTATGGTGACTCCTCAATCCATCCTCACCTTTTTCTTATAATGGTATATCCTTTTCCATTTGTTCTTTACTTAGCTGTCCTTCATTTTCCATTCTCTCCCTTTTCCTTTGTTTTGGGAGAAACTGAAACTTTGTGATATTGCAAAAACAGCTGCTCTAAAAGCAAGGTCAAAGAACTGCAATTAGTCCAACCCTTGTCGTGGTGAGAGGTCAGGGCTGGTGCAGCTTTGGCTGAATGAGCCTGCTGTGTTATCCCATCACTGAACCACTAAAGCCTGGGTACTAGCCCGAGTATTCTTTCCATGTTCAGGCAGGCGGGACTGACACTATTAGAGTGATTAATCTCTGTGGAACTGAGTACAGACCATCTCCTTTGTGAAAACAGCAATGAGCTGAAAGCTTGAGCTGACTACTAATCCAGGACGAAAGATCTGATCTTGGATCCTTCAAGAAGGACCCTACACTAGAGAAATACTTATGAGTAGGCAGAAGCAGTAACTGTGAACTGTTTTGAAGGCTTCTTTTTCTGCCAGATTTCCCATAGTGTTAAAGCCCTGGTTCATTTTATCGTTAAATCAAGGTGGTTATCAAGCATTCCCTCTCATGCCAGCTATCTGTAATCACAGAATGTTAGGGGTTGGAAGGGACCTCCAGAGATCACTGCGTCCAACCCCCCTGCCAGAGCAGGACCATCTAGTCTAGGGCAGGTCACCCAGAAACTCATCCAGATGGGTCTTAAAAGTCTCCAAGGTAGGAGACTTCACAGCCTCCCTGGGGAGCCTGTTCCAGTGCTCTGGAACCCTTAGAATAAAGGAGTTCTTCCTCATGTTGAGGTGGAACTTCCTGTGCTCCAGCTTGTGACCATTGCCACATGTCCTATTGCAGGGCATAAGTGAGAAGAGATTGCCCTTTCCTTCCTGACACCCAGCCCGCATATATTTATGAACATTAATTAGATCCCCCCTAAGTCTTCTCTTCTCCAGACTAAAAAGCCCCAGGTCTCTCAGCCTCTCCTCATAAGGCAGGTGTTCCAGTCCCCCAGTCATCCTCCTAGTCCTTTGCTGGACTCTCTCGAGTAGATCTCTGTCCCTCTTGAAATGGGGAGCCCAGAACTGGACACAATACTCCAGGTGAGGTCTCACCAGGGCAGAGTAGAGGGGGAGCAGGACCTCCCTTGTTCTGCTGGACACACTTTTCTTAATGCACCCCAGGACACCCCTTGGCCTTCCTGGCCACAAGGGCAAACTCCAAGGTCCTTCTCCACAGAGCTGCTCTCTAGCGGATCTCCTCCTAACCTGTACTGGTGCATTTTGTCTTCTGGTGACTTATGCTCTGCCTGCATCATAACAATTATGGGTTTTATTTAACAAATATCTCCTAATCCAGCTGGTAAGTCAGTAGAATGTAAGAGGTATCATATAATTAAAATAATTATAAAATCAGAGGATGTAGAATATCATGTGTAAATAATGAGCCTAGTTTGCATATCAGGGTTTCATTGTTACCTGCTTTGACCACATCTCTTCAGAAGCTGTTTTGTATCTTTCTTTCAGTCACCATCTTTTCCTTGTATGAGGGTTTCCATAGTCACATATTAGTTTTTAATAAGGAAAAAAAAAAAAAAAACCAAACAAAAAAAACCACAACACCAAAACATCCCTTTTATATAACTGATGCAGGAAAAATAAAAGTCTCAGGTCCTTAAATTGCCTTGGAGTACCAGAAGAACAAAAAGAAAATATACTAATCACCAGTAAGCCAGTGAAATAGCAACGTTAGTGCTCCATGGGCGTCTGTGGTCATGTTTTTGCTCTTAGATATCTGTATGTGCACGTGGATGCACACACAGACCTTCTCTCTCCATCTCTTCCCTGTCCATCTAAATGTCAGCTAAAAAGAAAGGAAAAGATCAGCCATCATTCTTTTTATCAAGAAAAGGTGTCAAAAATGGTAAACACAAATAGCCTTTCTGCTTTGACTGACACAAGGAAGATCAAATGTGTATTATTCCCTGTCAGACTTCTTTGAAGGAACAGTGAAGTAGTAAATATATGCAATTACTCTGTCAAACGAGTGGAATTCAAAGATTGACTAGAAATCATGACGTAAACTTCGCCCTAAGTACAAGTGAGACTAATGGAGCAGACTTGCTGCACGCCCTGGAATATACAAGCATGCGGAAAAAAAAATATAGGTGGAATAATCAACAGCTCTTAAAATAAATTTCTTACTTAAAAGTGTTCGTATCTCACCAACTTTTTTGATCTGCACCCAGCAATCAGGGTAAAGTCGGCTGTATCTTTAAAATTAACGAGATGCCGTTTTAAAAGCAAATGGATTTCTGCAGACTGCCGTTTGGTGTTACAGTTGTGTTGTCTCCCTGTGTGACTGTTGCATCGGAGTACACAGCTAATGGGGCTGGGCAGAAACGCTGCTGCTGGATCTTGTAAGGAATGCTGCAAGTGTGTGTTCTTGCTCGAAGGGAAACAGTGCAAACTAAAAATTGTTATTTTGCTCTGTAATGAGCATGCCTCGGTATGTATCTGATCCTGCTTGCTTGGGGCTGCTTCCTGGGGCAGGTGCTTGCTGCGCTCCTCTGCTCAATTTCACTGATGTAGCCCTGTACATGGAGGCTCCCCCTCCAGCCTGTGGCAGATCTCCAATGACTTCCTAACACCTGGCAATTTCAGGTGCCTGCCTCAGTTTTAGTTTGAGCAATAGCACAGTTCTAGGTCTTTTCTAATTTTAATGTGCTTTCAGACATATTCCTCGTTTCTGTTTGGATAAATAGTATGATTATTCTAAAACCCCTATGGATCTTTAAAACATATTTTGGACCCCAGTAAAACAAAATAGAAAAAGAGGTTTTACACAGTTACACAAAGTGGTTTTGTCTTTGGCAGAAAGAATCTATTCCATAACAAAATGAAGATGTAGCAATAACTATTTGCCATTCAAATCCTGTGCAGCTGGCTAAATAATACTTCTGTAGCACACAGAATATTGCAAGCGACCTCAGCGTAACATTTGAGGTGCAGTTTTGCCTTCATCTGGTGCGAGCAAAAGATGCCGCCTTTAATAGCAGTTGAAAGAACAGTAAGTATGGTTCATTCAAATTCTACAGAGCTATTCTGAATTCTAGCCTGTACTTTTTTTTCACTATTAAATTGAAGAAACAATATCAGAACATCATTATAATAGAAACAGAAACTATGATGGTCCTTGACATACAAAATGACAAATCTTAAACTTTCATAATCTAGATTCAGTAACACTCATAAAAAAGTCAAGCTTTTTCCCACGTGCATCTTATTTATTTCCCTCTCTAATCAAGTGGGTTTTTTTCACTTTTTGTTCCCTTTTGTTAAATTTCTTTGACCGGTCATAGTTCTGCAGCTCAGCTTAGAGAAGAGTGTATTCTTGGATTTCAGTCAGAATTGTCAGTTCCACGGTTTTCTATATGAATTAACTGTGGCTGTCGAAACACGATCATTTACTTCAAGCTCAAACACCAAGATATGGTATTTGGCATTTTGTAAGTCTTGTCTTTCCCAAAACCCCCAAATAACACAGCCTTTACAACAGTTGTCCTTGAAGAACTTGATTTGAAGAATATTAGTTTAAAACCCAAAGAAAAGTATCTTTACACTAGTTTATCTGTTACAGACCAGCAATACGCTTCTCAGCTGTACCTTGCTCTGAAACTGCTGCTTCTAGAAATCCAATATCCCACATTGTTATTTGTAGAATTTATGCCACAAGTAATAACTTTAAATGTCATTTATAGGGTTCCATATACCAAGAGTATTAGGAATTGGCCTATCCTACAGAAATATTTTTCTTTAGGCCATATGCTGCCTATTTGGAGTAAAATTTTCCATGGGAGAAGCACAACATGTGTTGGTAGAAGCCAAATTGCCACTTTGGACAGAACAATGTTTATGTTTCCTCTCTTCTATTAACTGAAAAAGAATGAATTTTATAATCAGAAGAAAAAGATCTCTACTTATGGCTCCTTGTTGACTTGCTTTGCTGTTATCAGTGAAATTGACAACAGATGCCTATGAAAAGATATTTGAGATATTTGGGAGGGAAAAGAAGAAGCAATAATGAACCTATGGGACCTCATGTTATACAGGGAACTCCAGCATTTTGTTATGGTCAATCCTGCTATTGAGCAATGTTGGAGAGAACTGTCAGAAATATGCCTGTTTGGTCATTATTGTTTTTAGATTGCACCGTCTATGGGAGAATTAAGACAGCAGCACTGCAGGAAGAAGAGGCAGATGCTTTTTTGTGTTTATCTTTGGAAGGGTGACTTCAGTGTCAAAACTAAGAAAGGTGGACTTTTAGCTTTGACAGGTCTTCAGATCTTGAAGACTTTAATCCATGGTTGGGTTTTTTCTCCTTTCTATTTATTCCCTTTTTACAAGTCTGGGTCATCTGCAGGAAAAGTGAAAAAATGTTTGTCTTGCTCACGGAGAGAAAATAAGCCCCTGGAAGGAACACTTGAGGTTCATATCAGATAGTCAAACTCCACATTTTCTAAATGTGAGTTAAATGTGAGTTAACACATTTTTTAAATGTTAGTTAGAATTCTGGAAGAAGGGTGCTTGCTAGTGAGGTGATATAAATCCAGAGTTTTTAAGTTGGGCTTATTTCCCTTTTCCAAGAACTCTAACATATTGGAGACTATTTTCTCTACAGAAACTTGCCTTGAAGTGAAATGGTGTAATCTAATGTAAAGGTTCTTTTTTTTTTTTTTTTTTTTTAATGTCTGTAAAACACGCAGCTCTGTGTTTGTGAAGGATTGTGTGTTTGTCTATCATTATCTGATTCAGATCTGCTTGTTTTGTCCTGTATTCTTTGAACTACCTTATCTCTGGACACTGTTTTCACAAACTCTAACTCTTTTTCTTTCACATCTCCTTCCTGGATTTCCTGCTTCCTTCAGCCTCACCTCAAGGTCAGTATTCACTTTTAATGAGTGTTTATGACTGTTGTCTATTCAGGTAGCATTGAGATATCACAGAAGATTGCATGATCTATATGCAATTACATGATCTACAAAACAAAAACAGGTTTCTTTAAGTCTGTGTAGGAGGATGTGTTGGATAGGGTGCACATTTAGAAGAAACTTGTACTTGAAGGAAAGAATTTTTATCAAACTGCTGTAAATCAATGTTGTGCACTGGGAAGAAGGGGGAAGATTTACCAATGAAGTCTTTCAAGGGGAAAAAAACTACAGAAACAGGAAGCTGAGTCAAGACAGTTTTAATATTATTGGTTTTATCTGTTACTTCAAGAAGAAAGAAGATTTAATATTAGCCATATTCTCTGTTACACACTGAGTGCAAAACTAGTTCCTTTAAAATACTAGCCATATGTATTTTAACTGTTCAATTTTAATCTATGTCTGAAAGCATGTGATGATGTTGGAGAACTACTTTTCAAGCAGTTTGAGTGTGTTGTTATTAGAATGTCCAAGGGCTGAGAGTTGAAGGTAAGTAAAGTAGGAAGAGGATAAATTTGTTGAAGGCACACTGATAAATTACTGAAAAAACCCCACCAAGAGACATGTTCTGAAGTCTTTCAGCCATGGCTTAATTTTTTGGTTTTATATTTTGAGAGCAGTTGCTAAACATAGATTTTTGGGATTTCAGTAGAGTAGCTAGGAGTAAACACCTATGGCCAACATAATAGAAGTCAGACTGCATTACCTAATGACCCACACTTGCCTTTGAAAGGCTCTGAAACCATATTGGATTCTAGCCTTTGCTAATAAAGTCTGTTTAGTAGAAAGAGTCTGTGACTCCTGACAAAGGAATGATTATAATTATTTCAGGCAGTGCCTTTGCCCAGAAAGCCACCACTTCATGACTAAAGTTCCACTTCATGGCTAAAGTTCTGAGTTAGCGACCAACATCCGGCTTTTCTATTCCTGATTAACACTGTGAAAAATGTGGTGGTAAGTGGAATCCCATGATGCTGCGATGCTGCTGATGCCTTTAAATTGTGTCAGTGTTCTGACCCTGGTTTGGCACAGATGTTGCATTTGTGGCCATGGCTGCCTATTTTCCTTCCTCCCACAAACTGGAAAAAAGATTGGAAGTTAATCATGTTGTTGTCCATCAATACCTTCTGTATTCAGTGCGTCATACTGGCATACTTGTAACTGCTGGGCAGAGGAGGGCTGTCCTTAAATGACCCTCTTTCTTCATATCCCAAAGAACAGAACTACCAGGAAGTTTTTCTGCCCTGTGAGCATTTTCTCTGAAATATGCACAGTGTCTTTTCTTGCATGAGCAGGACTTCTGTTGGGTACTCTGTATTTGCCAATTGCCACCATAAGTGGAATTTGATGTGCTTTGTCGGGCCAATAAAGTCCTAAATGTTATAGAATCCATTTGTCAAAGAGACTTCTGCTTCAATCTATATAGCTGTAGATTTTTAATAATACCTGCAATACTACTGGAATTTGTGATGAACAAGAGAGGGAACTATTTTTAGGTTGTGGTTTGTGTGCATTTTTTTCTGAAACTTGACATGATTTCTCTTTCCTCAAACAATCTAAGCATAACTTTTATTTCTCTCACTTCAAGCATATTGTAAAATTTGGCTGGAGAAGATATGACCATGGTTTGAGGTAGACAAGTGTTAGGATCTTTGAAGAGCTTTCTGACAACATGTTAAAGAGGTTGTTGGTTCTATCCTGATAGTTTCTTAGTGGGTTATATTGATTTTTAATATTTTTTTTTTAATGGTGGATAGTTGCTGAGGTTTTCATATATTTGTTAAAATAAATCAAGAGTGTAAGGAAATAGGTGGAATGACTGCTCTTGGAACTAAAAAATCTCTGCTGGCCAGAAACATAATGAAAAGATTCTCCTAAGGACAAGCAGGAAAATTAGAGGGGTTACAGTACCTCTCATTTTCTTTCCTGTGCATTCCAGTGTTACTCTAATTACTGCTAACGACAACATATGAAGAAATAGCTGTTCTCTGAACTTACATGCTACTATGGGAGCCATAACTTTATTTTTCGCTTAATGATGTAAAGCAGTGAAATTATTTTTTTTCAGACATCAAAGCAAATATGTCTTCCTGGAAATAACTGAATATGTAAAGATGTGTTAGTTATGTCTGTCTTCTAGAAACAGGAAGAAATACTCTGAATTATATCTGTCCCATCAAGGACAGCTTTACTTACTGTAATCAGTGGAAAACCTCTGAATTTTCCAATCTGCCTATTAAACTTTCATTATGTCTCTCCTGTTGACAAACTCTGTGAACCAGAATGTTCTGCTGTAATCTGCATTGTGGTTGCTATTATGATATGTTCTTATTGCTCAGTAGTCTAAGGGGCCTAGAGACATATTGACTCATAGTAAATAAAATAGTCTTGGAAGACTTGGGGATTAAAGCAGTTTTCCATAAGGAATTTTTCCTAAGCATTTCTATTGATGACAGCTTTATATAAAGACTTACTCAATGCTGAGTTCAAGAGTAACAAACCAAATAACACTATTCTGCTGTCACTACCTGCAACAGTGAAAAAAGTACAAAAATACCGTTAAGTCGTGTGCTATAGTTCTTTTAAGTGGTTCTTATGTATACATGTCACAAAAGTTGAGATGGAAAAGATAACAAGATGGACAAAACCAGGTGCTATAGTGAGCAGTTGCATACTTTTCAAGGAAATAATGAGTTATATTGATAAAGCAAAAGCAAGATTTCTACCTTCAAATTGGGTCACAAACAGCGTAACTGCTTCGATGTTGTTGTTTTTATTTATTTATTTATTTAGCTTTACTTTAGCACTGTTATTTATACCTTGTCTGCTAAGTAACATTGAACATGGTACTTTTCAGCAGTTTAGCTTTGTAACCTAGCACTGGAATGGAAAAATATCTGGAACAGTAGGACAGGAGGCCTCCCACAGGAGGTTTGTCTTTTAGTGTCCTGCTTTCTACTGTCAAATTTTATAACAGTTTACATTACATGCTTAATTGTACTGTCTGTCATCTTTTGAAGCAATTAATCCAGATCTTAAGAGAAAGAAGTTGTCTGGATTTTTTGCTATACCAAAGAGAATTTTATATGCTATGAAGTGATAAAAAAAAAAAAAATCATTTCTGTACTGCGAAGTGGCTTGGTGATTAGATGAGTGCAGACTGGTGTCATGAATCCAGATAAAAGTCTGCTATAATTGTCCATGTAGAATTAAATTGTAAAATCAAAGTGAAAAAAATACTAAATCTGACAAGGTTATTTCAATAATTGTTAAAAAAAGGCAGCATATTTAATTATATGTATATAGTCTCTGGTACCCGTGGGGTTTTCATTGTGATGGAAATGAGTTTATACAGTGCACCACATGCAGTATCTCCAGGAAGCTGTGTCTCTGAGTCCTGAGAAAGTGACTGGGCAATCTGGGGAAATTTCACTGGAAGTGTGACTGGCTTTTTAGTTTCATACCTTCAGGAGACTCCAGTATTCATTCTGCCACCATGCTGGTCATTAACCACATCAGGAGGTGATAAAAATCAGCAGAACCAGACACACTATGTTCAGAGAAGTTTCCATTTAAATTTCCATGGTCATCAAGAAATATAACAACCCCTAATATTTGTTTTCTACTTACTATATTTTTCCTGTAATTCTACTTAGGACAAAAGTGGCTTTATGGACTTCTTTACGTTAAAAAGTACTCTGCTTGTAAAAGTTGTCTATTCCTTGTGAACAAAAAATGAGGCATCTGCAAGATGATAGTGAGGAAAGGGAGAAATGAAGGCATCAGACTTGCTGACTGGAAAGGTTGGGTGGTGATGAGTGTGGAGTTCCTTAAAACAGGTCACTGGCATAGTCTCTTGAATTTCCTTCAGTTATATTGATTTATCAAAGCTTTCTTCCTCCGTTTGAAGGGAATCTGTAGTTTTTCTGTCAAAGGTCCTTTTTTCTTGCCTCATTTAACTGCTTTTTAACAAAGAAAATTTATTCACAGCTGTACATCATCTCAGAATTCTCACTTTTCTGCAGTCTTGCATGATCTCTTTCTTATTGCCTGCTGAAATGAATTTCATTATGTAAGATGCTGATTACTTTTGTGTTACGGTTGTTTTCAGTACATGTATTCAAAGTGTGCAGCTTTCCTATGGGAATTCAAACTGAGACAGTGTTAGAAACACGCGTGACTGGACATGGCACTAGGGGATTGTTTGTATGTCAACAGTATGTTGTGAATTTTGAAGACGTCCAACTCAAATGCTTTGACAGATGAGAGGAATCTCTCATAATTTCCTTTTTTCAGATACAGACAAAAAGATGACTTTTTTGGCATGCTGTTTGAAACTTGAAAATCCAACCTTGGTTTCGATAAGACATTTTACAATGTGTCTTTATGTTGATAACTTCCAAAGTTAACAAAATACCTAGCGTGTCATCATCAGAAGATTCACTGAAATTATCACGCAAACTTCATGCAACATTAAACATTTTGACTAACCCATATATGTCACATCACATTTAGTCAAAGGTATAAAATATGAAAGTTATTTTTCTTCTTTAATGGCTTACTTCTGTATATCCCCCCCCAAATGGCTAGATTTTTATTTCTGTTAAAACTAAAAGCCAGGTAAGTATATGGACAGACAGTAAATTTAAGTGTCTACAGTAAAATAGTCTTGGTGCAGATGTTTCCATAACTGACACTACCAAAATCTTTAACAGACCCTGGACTCAGCAACACTGTATGATAGTTTAGAAAACTCATGGGCAGGAGAACTTTTTAAAAGGTCAGTGAAAAGGATGAGGACCTCAGTAGCTTCTTTTCCTCCATTTTTACGGATAATGACTCATTTCAGATCCCTGAGCTTAGTGGCAGGGTCTGCAGGAGTTGAAGTATTACCCATAGAAATGGAAGACCAAGTTACAGACCATTTTAACGGGTTAGAAATATGCAGGTTGATGGAATTGGATCAGATACATACAAAGTTGCTGAAGGAGCCAGCAGGTGTCATAGCAAGGACTCTTCCTGTCATCTTCAAAAGCTTGTTGCTCTCAGGGAAAGTTTCTCATGACTGGCAAACATCACACCCACCTTCAAGAAGGGAGAGAAGGAGCAACCAGGGAGTTACAAGTCAGTTAGTATAACTTCAGGTGCTGGGATGTTTTTGGAGCATATCCTCCTGAGAGCCATCTCCAAACACCTGAAGGACAAGAAAGGCGATAGAGAACATGTATAGATTTATGAGGGCAAACCATGCTGGCCAACTTCATTGCCTTCAGTTATGAGATGACTGTCTGAGAGGGGAATCAGCACTGTTTAATGTCTTTTTAATGGTGTGGATGATGAAACACCATACACCTTCAAAAATTTCATGGATGATAGCAAAATGAGGAGAGTAGTTATGGGGAATATATGCTGGAGGGCAGGACTTCTACTTAGGGTGACCTTCACAGGCTGGAGAAATGAACTGGCAGAAACCTCATGAAGTTCAATAAAGGCAAATGCAAAACTCTGCACTTGGGGTTGAATAACCCCTGAATCTGTACCACCTGAGGACCAACTGGTTCGAAGGTTGGTCCATAAAGAATGACCAAGGGGTGGCTGAGGACAAGTGGAACTTGAGTTAACAGTGACATGCTACTGTGAAGAAAGCCAAATACTATGCTGTATTAGCAGAAGCACAACTAGCAGGTCAAGAGAAGTGGCTGTTTCCCTCTGCTTGGCACTTGTGAGGCTGCATGTGGAATACTATCTCTTGTGGGGCTTCCAGGTACAAGAAAGATACTGGGATAATGGAGTGAGCCCAGCAGGCAAGCTAGTGAGATGACTAGATGCTGCAGCACATGACATAAAAGGAGGGGTGCAGAGAACTGGCTATGTTCAAGACAAGGAGGAGGAGCCTCAGGGGAGATCATACTGTTTCAGCTGCCTGATTGTAAGGTCCAGAGAAGACAGCTAGACTGTTCTCAGAGGTGTTCAGAGAAAGGCTGAGAGGAAACAGAAACAATTTGCAACAAGTTCCAATGAGATAATAACAGAAAAAATTCACAGTGATAGCAGTCAGATACTGAAGCAGGTGACCAGGGAGGCTGAGGAGTCTTCAGAACTGGAGATATTCAAAACTCATCTGAACAAAACTATGAGCAACCTGCTCTAATTTGGCCTTGTTTTGAGCAGGGAGTTGAACCAGGTGACCTACAGAGATCTGTCCAACCAAATTTACTCCATGATTCTAACTTACTGTAGTAAGCAGATCTGTGTTCTAGAGACAAACTCTACAATATTTACGTGGTTTTTGTAAGAATTTTCTGCATAATATTTACCCTGAAAAACAGGATAAACATTAATTGTCTTGTTATTTCATAGCACTACAGTTGTAAGAAAAATTCAGGGGAGGAGTGTCCACTGCACTTATATTTCTTGCAGATTTCTATTTGTATTCTCAGTTTTTGAACAGTTTTTAAAAACCCCAAGAATTGCTGCTTTCTGGCATAATGTGTCATTGTGATATGCGTCAGTGTGGTATTAATATTCCATAAATAATATTTTAACAAGGTGTTTTTCTTTAAAGATTTCTAATGTAGGTCATCCTTCTGTCACAGACACTTGCAAACCCTATTGCTGTTAATAGAATCAGAGACGAAAAAATTAGTGATTATCTGTTTCCCTTTCGTTTTTACATACTCTCTGTAAGCTTCTCTTGCTGGCTGAGAGTTTAGTCTGGGACAGTGAGTGACCTTAGATCTGACGGCGTGGGGGTTACTAGTCTGTGTCTGTAGTTACCAGATATGCTGGTTTGCCTTGTCATTCAGGTTGAAAGAACCTTTTTTATCTGCACTACTCACATCCCCTTTTTGTCACATCCTTTCTCTTGTTCAGGTTATGGGCAAATAAAATAGAGCATCCTCGACACCGCATCTTGTTCTCAGCTGCCTTGTTGAGACAGCATTTTTCTGCTGTGAGATTTTCAGCTGGCTAGGAAGTTACTCCTCATGGGTATAGTCTGTGCCCATGACTAGATTGAAATGTTACCTTTTGTTCTCATGTTGCTTATGAAGATTGAATTCTGTTTTTGACCTGCACACAAGGTGGCTTCAGTGCCCCAGATGATGGAATAGGAAGCATTGTGTTCCAGATATGCCTTTCAGTACTTTACTCATCACCTGACAGCATTTCTTATTACCGCTTGTCACTGGGTAATATTTTTCATCCTGATTCCTGTGAAAGCAGCTTTCCTGACTGATCTGTGCATCTTCTCTCCAAATAATTTTTCATCTTTTGGATGAAAAATATGCTAGATAAGCACAGATATTTATTACTGTCATACAGTTTATAGATTCACTGCATACTTCTGTTGCTATTAATTAATTTGAAATCACTCTTAATCACATTACTGTAAAATGAAAATAATGTTGCTTGTTCATAAAATCTCAAGTAGGGTGTTACAGATACTGCAAGATAAAAACATGCTTAGTACTATTATGTTAAGACTAAATTGACAAGCTCTTTTTCCCTCCCCTCCCTTTTCCTTTCTCTTCTATGGCTCTCTTCCATTTCATTGTCCTGACAGTAATGTGGTCAAGTATTCCCTCCTCCTGCATAACACATTCTTCACTTGCAAACAACAGAGGTCCCCTTCCATGCTGGAATATGTCAACTTTTCTAGACAGTAGTCTTCTTCAAGTACCCCAGGTCATTCAGGCAGATCTAATCATGCTATTAAACTTAATTTTCTTCTTATGCAACAGATAGACCATTCTTCTTAATTAAAAGTAATGGCTTTTCACTTCCTTGGAGAACAGAATATTTCCAGTTGTCACTTTCTGTTCCTGACTGACTAATTAACTCCTAGCCCTAAGGAGTAAAATGCCTCCTATCCCTTTAGTGACTCAGTGTACTCAGTTTGAAATAATGTGTTCTTGCATGGAGCATTATTATGTACCTATGTACAGTACTGAACATATTTAATAGAAATTGAAACCAACCATGATGGTAGTTTTGGAGTGACAGTGGGGTTGGAGTAATTAATCTCCAGCATCCCTGTCTCAACCATTCTGGAATGAACTTGATCATAGCAAGTAAGCCACCTCCTTTTTGAAAAACCAAGAGTGAGAAAGAATTAGAAATTTGAGTTGCAAAATGCTTTATGTAGATAGACCAGAAGAGCATCATTTGATCCTAGAAATTACAACTGCCAACAACTGGTACAAAAAGACTCGACAAAAGACTGCAAGAGGTGCCAATCCAACAGAGAATTCAGGCTGCTTTCCTACTATTTCCTACTTCCCTGTGTTGCTCAGTTCCTTCCTAACATGCCTTCTCAAAGCCATGGATTTACTGTGCCTCGAAACATGGTAGCTCTGAAAAGCGTATGTTGTCTTCCTTAGCTTTCATCATCAGTCCAGGTTCTAGCTTTATCGGTCCCACTGGCAGGAAGAACACTGTCCATGTTGTTTCTGTTCAGAACGCTGGCAAAACTCAGGCTGTCTGCACTTTGCACTTTTAATGTCTCGAGTTGTTTGTGCCATCCTTGATGAAGTCTCACGTGCTTGGGAACTAAGAGAGAGAGGTGATGTCATGCAGCTTTACCCTACAAGTATATGTAAGGGCAAAGAATCTTAGCCATGAGGGCTTCAGTGAGGATGTTGTATCTTTGAAAATAGTTTCTTTTGGGGGCACATCCTCTCATACATTTCCTTTTTCACCAATAGTGTGTTCAGTGTTTGCTTCTCTAGGCCTGCCTTACTCTGTAATAACCTGGATTATATGCTCACTTAGTTCCTTTAGTCTGCAGTGTTTTTTTAAAATAAAAGGTGATTCTGTTTAATTTTTGAATTTTCAGCTGTTGATTTTGCTGGGTGTGGCTGTATTTCTCAGGTTATCATACAAATAAATAACAGCATTAATGTTAACTTGTTAACCAACTACTAGATAGATACACACATTCAGTTCACTTTTCAGAGTGTAATTTTTTTAATTTCCCTTTACATTGATAATACCAGCAGAATATGTTAGCAATGTGTGACACAGGGACCTAAATAAGCGGATTAGAAGTAGATTTTTTTTTTTTGGTTACTAACTCCTTCTAGCAATATATATAAAGGATGTCAGAGCAAGCACCTTTTCAGTATTTGACATGTCAACATATTTTAAACAATTGATACCCTATTAATCAACACAAGACGTCTTTGCTTTTAGCATTGCTTGCTCCTTGTTCTCGTCTTTTTTTTTTTTTTCTTTTTCATCGGTTACTTTTAGTCCATCCTGTATAAAATAAAAATAGAAGAGAGCATTAAATTAAGTTACTAGTAAAAACTTGAGTAAGCTACTGCAAAATGCCACTTTATACTGCAAAAGTGGCCACTATCTTGGAATGTGAAAAGAACTGATTTTTCTGGAGTGCATTTGGAATACAACACTGCAATAACTGCAACATTTTATGTCATTTCTTCTTAAAGGAAATGCCTTATGATCATGTCTCCCAATCAAAAGGACTGTTTCCTACATTGTAAGTAGTAGGCATAGTTTTTGTAGAGACCATGCAGTGGCATTATATAAAGGTTGTCAGCGAGATGCAAATAACTTGTTTTTTTACTCCTTCAATTACAACATGCCGTTTTCCCTTCTTGCTTTCAGCACAGATTTCACATGTTAATGTGGAATATGCAGATGTATTTGCTGAAAGAGATAGGGCCTGCCACACTTTTTTTGACATTTTGTTTCCTTTGACTGCTTATTTCCATGTTCTTTTTGAGTATGTTTGGATCACATGAACAAATGACAGCTGAAGTGTAGTTGAAGGAGTCTGATTTGTATTTTTTTAAAGGCTTAAAGCTTCAAATGTTATTGTCACTTAGGCAAAAGCCTTATAGTATGCACAGAAGCCAAACATTTGGAAGATCATTTTTAGATATTACTGTACTGGTTAATGTTAAGTAGAAGGGCTAAGTACATGCTCTTCTCAGCTTATTCAAATTTTTCTCCTAAATTATGTTGTGAGGCTTCTGATAGCTTCATCTCTTTTGGTTGTGTCCCAACACCTACACTGTTTAGATGGTTATTCGGCCCTAGGGGGTATATTTATTACAAATAGTGCTTGTCCCCCATTTCCCAGGCAGTCAAAAGTCTCCGACAAATTGTCTCAGTAGGCAGTCTTCATATTATCTGAAGTGATCTGTTAAAGCTAGTGCTACAGAATGTATTGCATAAGGAGAGATACCACTTAATAAATCTTTGCTAAGCACCCAAACAAAATATGCCAAACATGCCATTCTGAGAGACACTGTGATCTGCATTTGTTAACAGAAATTGGTCTTACCCAGTGGATACCAAAATAGAGCTGTATGCTCTCCATCTCAGATTCTCATGATAATGAAGATGCTGTAGCAAGGTACAGTTTGAGTGTGATAACATTGCTTTTCAATCGATCCCACCCATCCTTTTCCAGTATAGTCTCTGGGAATTATGGAGAGAATCTGTCTGAAAGATTCTTCTTGAAAACTTTGGGTTTAAGGACATAAGCTAAATTATATGAGACTTTTATTTAGGGATTTCAGTGACATAAAATCTGACTACATGCTATGTAGTGTTAATAGCTTCTGTCACCTCACTATTGAAATATGTTGTCTATAAAGTTTATGTATTGCAAATAGGTCAGGTGATGTGGTTTCTTTCTGAGGTGTGTCTAAATGATAGGAGGGTTTCAGTTGCATTTTTTTATTATATTGACTTTCTGGATTCATATACTGTGTTCCCTTTTCCAGTATCTTCCCATCAGCTGTTTCTGGAAGAAAATCTTAATGTTGTTTTATCTGGAAAGAGACATGTGCTGACTAACATGTTGACTGCAGGAGGCAGGGTGTATTGATACCATGCAGGTAATTCATAGCACTGAGGAAAGACAATGGCCAGCATACATCTGCCATCTGCTTCTAGTGTTTGACTTCCACTCCTCCTGATTCAGACACTGCTAGGCTCCTGTTCCTAAAATTTGGGCCAAGTTGGTTTCCCATAGCCTTTCTCATCTTCATCCCTTGCCGCCTCCAGTGATGATCTGAAGACATACTTTGTTTTTAAAAATCAAAGTTTCCTGGCTTCAGGAAATGAATTTCACCCTCCCCATCACTTAAAGCCCGTGTGGGACTTCTTGACTCACATACAGCAGACCAGTGAAATTTTCAGTCTGTTAATATTTTCATTGGCATATATTACCTTGTCATATAAATGGCACAAAACAGCAAGGAACAGTGTATCAAGATGATGAGAGGTTGTTGGAGCAGAGCAGAAGAGGTAACTGCATGCTGAAGTTTGTCAGCTGTGCATCTGAACAGGAGCAACTCACTGAAAGTATGTTGATTGGTCATTTAATTTGGATGCAATGTGCAGCAGAGGCGGTACTATTAAACCAAGCTGTTTGAAAAGCATAATGAAGTTATTGTTTCTTTTACTTAGTAATTTAATGCACCATTTTTTCACCTTAGTATAAAGTTGAAGAACATTGACAAGCTGGAATCACTAGGTAGAGCACAACAAAGGAAGAGGCCTAGATAATTCTTACTCTTCTAAAAAAAATAAATCCAGCCATACTAAATTCCATGTAGATCTTCCACAGTGTGGGACTCCCCTGATCCTAATGTTTTGATGCATAAGATAGGAAACTTTTTTCAACTTTGGCAACTTTCCTTTGACTGTCAATCAGACACCCAGTTGTGGTGATGGGACTGTGTGATGTGGCCAGTTCTGTTTCCTTCATCACTTATTTAGCTTCCTTTCATCACTTTCTTTTTCCTGAGGTTAAGCAATTAGACTGTCCAAATGCTGCCATTATTCTCTGTGGTTTGGTGATTGACCACGGTTAAGGTGAAGTTGATTTTGAACAACTAAAAGCTAAAGCTAAACCTTTCAGAACAGGGGTTTTGCTTATTTTCAAAACAAAGGAGCATTTTTGGGAAGAATTTCTCCTTGGCTTGGCTTCTTTATGTTATAATTCCCAGAATATAAATGTTTTTCTTTGTGTACCAAAGCTAAAAACAAAGCAAGACAAAACCTAACAACTCATCTATGTCACTGTGTTTATGATCTTTTGTGTTCAGAAGTTACGCTTAGGAATATGGTCAGCTAAAATATTTGGTGGAACAGACCTTAGAAACAAAGAAGTGATGAAGGAAGTGATGGGGGTGATGTAGTCAGTTGGACATTTTCCTGTGAATTTTAAGGCAGTCCAACTCAGATCACTAGCATGCCCTTGTGTTGATGGTGTTTGTTTTTCACGGTAATAATTTCCTTCTTTTTTCTCACCCATCTAATCGTTAATGAACACGACTGCTAATAAAGGTCTAGACAACCTAGCTGATTGTTTCCAGCCTTCCAGCATCTCCTTCTGGATTTTTTTTTATCATTCTAGTGTGTTTTCTGTTCTGACCTCAATTGCTGTAGTATTGTAGTCTTTCAGATGGCTGCTCCATTTCATTCCACGAGTGAATAAATGTACTCCTCTGTCTCTTAGGACTACAAGGTAATTTGAGATGTTAGGCAATGTTGTCAATTTCCTCAAGGGGGATGTGCTGATCTCCTCTCCCTGGTGACCAGTGATAGGATATGAAGAAATGGAATGAAGCTCTGTCAGGGGAAGTTCAGGTTGGACATTAGGAAAAGGTTCTTCACTGAGAGGGTGTTTGGTCACTGGAACAGGCTGTGGCCACAGCATCAAGTCTGTCAGAGTTTAAGGAGCATTTGGATGATGCTCTTAGTCATATGGTTTAGTTTTAGGTAGCCCTGCAAGGAGCAGGGTGTTGGACTCTTATCTTTATGGGTCCCTTCCAACTTGAGATAGTCTATGATTCTGTATCCTATATATGGTCCTGCATCTGGGTCCAGGCAATCC
>NW_008626573.1:0-8562 GCF_000691845.1 Merops nubicus
CGCCGCGCTCTGTGCCGCGCAGGAACGATGAGTCCCCGGGAAGCGGGAACGTGACGCCGGCAGCGGTGACGGGAATCGCACAGCAAACGTAATATCACACCAGGACCAAATTCAGGCCGCCTCGATTCCCACCTCTGACACAATGGGAGGGGCGTTTACCTGCTGGCTCAGGCATCCTGGCGCTTGGGAAGCGTTACATCGGGCCCCCGTGCTGCCAACCTCAGATACGTCTAACCTATAACTATTTGTTTGGTCTGTCTACGAGCTGGCAGTGTAAAATGGCAGCAGATAAACTGGTTTTCTGCTTTCCCTTACTCATGCAAGAGAACATTGCAGTCACTGTTTCATTACAGTACCACAGCTGGGAGATCCCTGTATCATATCTCTGGCTTCATTGCTTTGAGATGTACACAACAATCTGACAGAGATGAGGACAGGCAAACAAACCCCTTTTCCAAAGCCACACAAACTGTCAACAAAACCATTTGCATATCGGTTTGGGGTTGTTGGTTTGTTCTTTTTTTTTGTGATATGCAGATTCCTACTTGGATTAAGACTGAGGTGTATAAATCTTCCATTTCTGTCTGAGCCAGTCTTGCAGAAATTACCTAAAATAGCTTAATGCTCCTCTGTAAGCATGAGAAGCGTGTCAGCCTGGCAGTGACATCACCAGACTGATCTCTGGCTCTGTTCAGTGCATGAGGGACTGTGCCAATCCACTGGATGTTTCCCATCCCCTCCCAAAGGTGTGTGGGTTTCATTGCCTCACGACACACCAGCGCTGGGTTGCCACTAGTGACTCTCTCAGCTAATGGAAATTACACACACTGCTCTCTAGTTCCTATTGGAAACTTCACACGCACCCTCGTTACACTTTTTGGTGTACATTTACTAATGATTATGTAATGGTTTTTGTCGATACATATGTCTGCATTAATGCATGGTCTGCTTGATTTTATTTAGGTCACGGGGTAGGTAAAGGGTTTTCCACTTTCTTTTGTTGCCCTCCTAGCCTGGGAATAGCAGATTTGGTTTTAATCAACCTCTTTGCAGTCATGAACTTTGTCCTCCTGGAATATGGTGCCATTCATTTAAGGATTTCCCTCTGTCTAATAAACATTAATGAAGCACACCCTGCAATTCCCTTGGGATCTTATCTCAGTTTCACAGATGGAGAAAACAGAAACAAATTAAGGGGTCTGCACACACCACGAATCAAAGGCAGAGCTGGGGGAAGAACCCAGTAATCCCAGCACAATTCCCTGCTCCAGTAACTCCCTAAGAGCACGTTCCTACCCCTGCAGCTGCTCCAGGAGTAGCTGTGTTGCACAGGGCAGCACTGGTTACTTCCAGGCTAGCCAGGAAGACTGGAATTGCTGTTTTGCTAAGATTTAGCTTTACACAAAACTGCAGATTCTGTGAGGTGATGGAGGGCTGTAGCTCTGCCAGCTGCCTGCACGGAATTATCCCTGAGGATATCTTTTTTCCCTTCAGAGGAGAGGATATCTTTTCATTTCAGATCAGCAGAGCTGTAGCTGGATATGGGAAATATTCCAGTCCCTACTTGTACAGCACATATTTATCCATCTTCCCAGAGGAGAGGCCAGACTTCCTGGGGAATTTTCTTGTCCTTGCTCTGTACAAAATGGTCCTTTCCACAATGAACACAGCATCGTTTGGTGCCTGTGAAGAAAACCACATCTATTAATTACACTGAGACAGGTAATTGCCTTGTGCTTGGAATCTCTAAGTAGAGCCACTTTCTAGATGAAAGATCCCTGAGCTGTAATTTCAGTACAGACAAACAGAATAACCCAACGTTCCCTGCAAGCTGCACTCCTGTCAGACAACCAGCAGTTTTTCTGACAGCCAAGATTTCTGTGGCACAGGCTGTGAGTCATTATTGGAAGAGCGAGGAGGAACACTGTAGCAAGGAGGTGTTAGACACAGCCAAAAAAAACCCAAACCCTTTTACACCTCGGTCTGCTGTCTCACAGGGCCTTGCTACAAATCATTTACAAATTGACACGTTTTATTTCCATTTTTTCTCTGCTTTTAAAACAACTGCTTCTTTGTGAGGACAGAATCGGGCGCCTCAGCCCTTCTCCTGCGTAACAAATAGATTTTCCTTGTGTTAGCTCCGTGGAAAACAACAGTGCCTACAGTGCAGCCTTCTGCCAGGGCAGCCAGAGCTGCACTCACAGGCTTCTGCTAGAAATGGCTGCAGGAAATACAGCACTGGCAGCAGGCTGGGCCTGCACTGGCTTCACCTGTCTTGCTCAGCAGGTGGCAAGGGACAGCCTGTGGCCAGACCCAGGCTAGGACTTGCTCTGCCAGAATAAAATACCAGCATTTCTGGGCTGGGAAGGGATTTGCAGTGTAAGCCCAGCCTGAGAGCACACCTCGGCTGCGTGACACAGCCACTGCAGAAGGTGCTCAGCCAGATCCTGCCTAGCTGGTGCTGGTGTGAAGGATGAGCCCAAGTGCCACAGGAATTCTCCCCTGGCTGCTGCTGCCCGGGCAGCCCCGCACAGCCTGTGCCCTCACCCCTTCCTGAACCAGCTGGTGCCAGGGTGCCGGGGCTTTGTCTGCACACAGGTCTGACCCACAGCTACGGACTCAGGTCCCTGTGCCCCAGTTCCACAAACGATTCTGCACACACCTTATTGTGCTCAGCAGAAGAGCCCTGGCTCCCCCACTGCAAACCTCCACTCTTACTCTTAGAAGCCCGTTTTCTTTTGTCTTTAAAGTTGGTCTGTGACAGGCCAGCAATTAATTTGGTTAATTTACCACCCTCACACGTACGCCTGCATCACCCCTTTTAAATTTAACCACAGTGTCAGACCTGCAGCTGTTTCTGAGGCCTCATGCGTGAGGGATTGCTGCTCCTGCCAGGTGCGAGTGTGAATGGAAAGGTCGCAGGCTGGGGGAGGATTAAGCTCTGGCTCAGCTGTTCACATTCTCACACAGAGCACGGTCCATCCCTCCCTCCCTCCGTCTGGCAGCCCCCACACACAACCAGACAGGTGAGGAGCTGAATATTGGACACAATTCAGTGACGTTCATACGAAGCCACCGCCACAGACACGCACTCTCTGTGGTTTATAAAAAGCTTTCACAGCAATCTCCCATCAGGGGAATCATCTGTACAGAAATATAAATGCAGGATGGTGTGGGAGCAGCCTGCCCAGAGACTGGGGTAGGGGGAGCAGGCGAATATCTACAGCTTTAAATGGTGCCTGAGATTTTCATGTTAAATTGGAACGTTTTCTTCCCACGCCCACCTAAAAAGATGAAGGCAGGCAGCTACTTATGGGCAGCCAGATGCTCTCAGACTACTGAGAGCAGCAATCAGGGCAAAAAAAAATCAAGCAGGCACAGGCCAGACCCATCTCCTGAGATCTCCACCTGAAGTATTCACTAATTCAAGGTCTTTTGTACCTGCAGTAACGACAGCTGATGGCTATTTTAAGACCTTCTCACTCCTGCACTTCAGTTACAACCCATGGGAGGCTTCTAATCTATTTCTGTATATTAGACATCATTCCTCTTCTGACTTCTTTATCAAATGTGCAAAATAATCAATAATTCACTTAGGCTCTACACTCCCATTAGAGTGCACCATGGCTATGTTTTAAAGCTATTTCTATGTCTGGAAAATAAGCAGATACCCTAAACAATCCTGCAATTGTCCTCTTGGGTAGGACAGCACCTCCTACCACCCAAAGTAGTACTACTTCCCCAACTATTAAATCTAGGACAGAATACTACTCTTTTGTTCTATATTAAGACCACAGAATAAAAGCAGCTGACTGCTTTCCCGGCCTCTATCCTCACAGAGGGGAACGTGGGGTGAAGAATTAACCCCTGGCATGAGCTTTTCTCATGGTAAGTCATTAAGAAAAGCAGCTCTCCTCAATGCTCTCCCAGAATTAGATGGTGATGAACTGGAGACACCCACTGCCTTCCTCCCCTTCCCATAGTCCTCACCATGCACTGCAGTTCAAGGCTCACCCATGATTACAGGGTGATTTCTTTCCACAGCCTTGTTTTGAAGGACCTGAGATTCATGTAATTGAATTAAGAAAAATAAAGCAGGTATGAAATCCTCCCATCCCTTGCCACTGATGCTGTCACACCTCCCAAGTCACTAATAAACCCTTACACCCCTCTGGGGTCAGCTCGTTCTGTAGCAGGGAGTTGGGCTGCAGGAGCTTAAGTGGTTTCTCCAAGGTTACATGAGTCACAGAGGGTGTTCAAAGTGGAGCACACCCCAGAGCCATGTCATTGGGTTAAGAGGACTAGCTCAACCCAACCAGCACTGAAGCTCCTCCTTACCAGAGACTCAGCCTTGAGATCCAGGACGAGGAGACAAGCCTATCAAACAGACCCCAAAAAACAACTTGTGTATTTTGTCTGTGAATCTACAGACCAGAGGCTGCATTTCCCAAGTTTCTCTTGTTCCTGTGTTCAACCCATCAGTGTCACCAACTGCTGGTGTCCACAGAAGCCAGTGACAAGGGCAGGGCACGCGGCAGGCACACATGTCCTGGTAATGACTTCATCTCTTCCACCAGCTCTGGAAAAACAAAAACAAAATCAAATCCCCAGTCCTGCATAATTGTGGCCCTGTTATTCATGGATCTTAAATTGTACTCCTTCATGAATTTTAATGTGCAGTCCATTTTCTTTCCACTAATCCTGCATTAGGCTGGAAGCCTTTATAGACCCAACGTTTGCCCTCCTTAGCTCTTTATTCCCTGCAGCCTCGTGGCCGCTGTGTCCCCAGGCATTGCCCTTGTCTCAGCTGCTCTGACAGCCAGGCTCAACCAACATGAAAGTGCTTCCTTATTAGCAACTCTAGTTCTGTGTGGCCGTGACAAAAGCAGCAGGTCTCTTGAATAGACACCCTGTGAGCAGCAGCTTATTTATTTTGCCCACGATTTGCTGATCTATTGGCACTGGATATTAGCTGCACAGCGTTTGAGACAACACCTGTCTGGGAGTCTTTAATGCTATGCTCTGTAAATCTCTTTTTCCAGCTAAAACCATTGCCACAAGTCATCAGGAACAAATGAAAGCCCTCCAGGAAATTCTCCTTTGCAAGGAACTGCAGAATTTCTGTGGTGCTGCTGCCGAGTGACACACAAGGCAAAACACAGACGGCTGCACAGCACCATAGACCATAAGATGCTCAACAGCCTTATGTTAAAAGGCATTTAGACCTGAAAGCCAGGCAGGACCATTAGATACTCTAATCTGACCTTCTGCAAAATGCAATTTGAGCCTGTTATTTCACTACTAAATTTAGTCATTTGCTCAGCTGAAGCAGTGCTTCCAAAGGGAAGATGCCCAGACTGGGCTGGAGAAGGTGCTGAAGCCACAGCTGCAGGATGGGGCTGCCAGGGCTGCCCGAGGAGCAGAGCCTGCAACAGTCAGGCACGATGCTATTTTTGTGTAAATTGCTAAGAATATCAATCTCTGCCTTTCCATGTGCCTCACAGAACCCTTATTAGATGAAGAAGGAATGCTGTACAGTCCTCAACTATCAAGTTCTAGAAGTATGGGAACTTAGATGTAGAAATGCATGTTAAGGACCTTCCTGGCCCTGACTACAAGTGTTCCAAATTGCTACTAAATTCACATCACTTGCAGAACCAGTGGCAATATTTCTTTCCTGATATATGCAGAATATACTCAGTGTTTCAAGGGTTCCAGCCCTGGGGATACTTTGTGCTGGCACATCCTGTCAGTGCAACAGGCAGACAGGCAGCAGCAGAAATGAATCTGACTTAAAATCTGATTTAACTTAAACAACACTGACCTTATGAGAAGTGTGGAGTCCGAAGCAGGCCTGCAAATCCCATCTGTTTCTTATTTCTAAGAAGCTAAAACCCTAAATCCAAACAGCTCTGAGCTTTGCATCCAAATTTTGCAGCTTGAGTCCATTACTAGCAAGGATGACAGCTAGCCCAGCACAGACTCACTTCTTAAACTGAACAGTAGGATTTGCAGCACAGCATTAAATGGAACAGACATATTGTTGGTGGACTAACAGCTAACCTGGGAAGGTTCCTGGACACAGAGATTCATGGGCTGGTGAAAAAGTTGACCCACCTCTTTTCTCCCCATAAAATAATTATCGCAGCACTCTTGGACTTCAGTGGTGTTCTGAGGGTTAACTGCTGTTTGGGAGCCACTTGAATGCTCCTCCACTCTTAGGAGCTACTAAAAACCTGCACTAACTGACTCTGTTAGGTATTAAGTTACAGTTTTTGCTGTTTTTTTTTTTTTTTACTGCAATTTGATGTAAAAAAAAAATATCTAATCTGTAAAGCAAGCAGCTTTATAAGGCTTTTATGAAAGATAAAATGAGTGTATTCAGGAAAAAGCCTTGTCTCTGTCCTTCAATTCCCAAGAGCAAAGCTGGTGAAGGCTGGTCTCTGAGCGTGGCTGGAATTTGGCAATACCATTCCCATTAGTGCAGAATAAACCCATTAAATACATAATGACTCAAATACAACGCAGATCAGAAATATGTGTGGGACTGTCAGGCTCCTAAGTCTTTTCCATCCATGTAGCTTTACATTAAACACCAAGTTTTGATGCTTCCCCAGCTGCTGGGTGAATTATTGAGTTTTTAAAGGGATGCTCTGTTTATAGAATTGCAATTACTCAGGAGCAGCCTTTGAAGAGGAATCCCCATCGCTCCTCACTAAAGGCTTCTTCTGATCTCACCCGACGTGGAGGATTTCCTGAGCACAGGACACATGTTACTCACTCTGCCTTTTTAGCTTAGCCAAAGATTTAATGACTTCAATGTATGTTCTGCTGAATTTGAACTAGATTTGCTCCCTGTTGGCTGATGCTGATCATATGTACACAGGCACTAGGGGAGTTCTTGAACTGGTTGGATTATAGATATTTTGGGTAAGAGTCTTGGTATTTAGCACAACTGATTGTATGAGCCTCAGATGAGCTTTGACACCAGCAAAAACATCCTTCACTCACTGCCAGGGTTGGATCAGGATTTGCTGGTTTCTGCATGGTGGACCTTTGTGCCCTACCAGAACTCCCAGTTAAACAGCCCAGGTAGAAACTGAAGCTCCTGAGACTTTGATGGTCTGGTGCTGGATCCATTCCAGCCTGGACAAGGCAGACACCTACCTCCAACACAGCTCTTGTTTCTCTGTGTTTGAAACACCTTTCAGCCAACATCCAGGTTTTATTTACTGTCCTGTAAAGCGGGTGTCTCTCACAGTTTATGTAAAATCCAAGTTTTCTGGTTTAAAGACAGACAGGAGCCTCTGGAGTAACATTCCAAGACTAAGCAAAAGGCAGAAAAAATCCAAGGAGATATTCTGGCCTGCTGCTGATATGTCCTTTAATCTGGAAAAGCTCAGAAATGTTATTCCCCACACCCTGAAGCAGGATGTGCAGCCAGCACCTGGGATTAGGTCCTTTTGTAGCCCAGGGGCTCAAGTTTGATCTCTCACAGGTACTGCAATACTGCATCCTGCTCCTCCCCAGCACCACTGGGACCACCAGCCCTTGGCTTGTTTCCAGCTCGTTTACCACCCGCCTCCATCAATCTTTCCAGGATTTAAATCTCCATCAAGGAGCAAACTCAGGATGAGTCACTTTGCTGACAAGGACTTGAAATCTTTCTTTCCCCTCGACCTTCTCCTGCATTTTGAGTTGTTTAACTGAGATGCTGCAGTACAATCCAGGAAGATGGTTCATAATAGCTTTAGAAAAAGGGAATTATTGATTGCTGGTTCCACACCTCGCAGCGTGGGGCTCTGCACTGGCCCAGCTCCCCACGTGCCATGGATTATAAACTACCAGGGAATGCAGGGGGGAAGGCAATTGGATTCTGCTTTATCTTTTGTTCAAAAAAAACCCCAACCAAACAAACCCCAAACAAAACAAAATGTCATATCTTCTCCTTTCTTCAGGGGCTGCCCACACGCTTGTGATTGAAGAGATTTTTTTTGACCAAGCTCTATACTGCAGAGCTTTTCTTTGATTGTGTCTTGCACGGATTACTGTCATTTGTTTTCAGGCCTCTCCTTCCAGCATGTGCTTTAGCTGCAATGTGAGGTGAAAAGGCAGCTTCCTCCACCCTGCCTTTGATCAGCAAAGTGGCTGTGTGTGTGCTTTCCATTCCTACCCTTACTTATCCCTGAAAGAGCAATCAGACAATGCAGGGTTTAGGTACACGTGTTTAAAGCTCTCAGAGGAGCAGAGCCCCGCTGGCAGCAGGGAAGCCCCTGCCTGCTGCTGACCACAGAGCATCTCAGAGGAGAACATCACCCACCAGAGCTGCTGGGAGGGGGACAAGCCCCATCCCTAGAAACCTGAGAGTAACCCCAAAGCGAGGGACTCCCCATCACTCAGGTTTGGGAGGACTTGCCCTGGGGGGGAATGGTGTACACCCAACACGCCCAGGCTCTGCTGGGGCACAGCAGGACAGCTGCAGCCCTTCCAGCAGCCTGTTCCCTCAGGGACCACAGGGCAGCCTAGGCTGGAGAGACTCGCTGGCCCCTCCTGTGTCCCCAG
>NW_008626573.1:8654-10773 GCF_000691845.1 Merops nubicus
ATTGCTTAGTGATGCCCTCCTGACTGTATTAGCTGGACATAAACCACTGCCTTTCAACCTGCTGCTGTGTGACAGACAGAAAATAGCAACAGAGGCCACCGAGGACCTCCTGGAGCCACTTGATCTCATGCTCCCTCGCTGAGATAAAGCCATTTCAGCTGCAGATCTGTCCTGCTGCTAGTCTGGAATGCCCTTGGTGTGAGTGGCTTGCGAGGAGGTGCCTGGAGGGTTGAAGGGTCCCCAGCCATGGGAACACCACACGGGTGCTGCTGAAGCGGGTGTGCACGCTGGCTCTGGTGGGGGGTGGGCTTGATTTACCTGTTGCACACAGACATGTGATTGGGGTGCTGGGGACCCCCACGACATAGGGAAGGTGACCAAGATTCCTCTTTTTCAAATGAGTGGCTATTTTGCAAGCTAATTCCAGCACAAAGACATGGATACAGACTCACTCCTCCCCCCCATGCTGCGGGAGGGATGGAAACCCCCCTAAGCAGAGTGAGCCCAGACCCCCATGGCAATCCTTGCTAGTGCCACCTCCTCAGCTGAACCAGCAAAAGAAAAATGTAAATCCCTTCCAGCAGCAGCCAGGCTGCATCATCCTGTGGTCAGGACAAGACTGCAGATGTAACTGCAGTTACTGTTTGCTGGAGTGATGCATTTTCAGGGTAGGTTTCATTTTTACTCACCAGTGTTTAATTTTTTTTTTTCCTTAACTTGCAGAGCAGAAGGACCCTGCAAGGCACGAGGGAGGGTGGGCTGGCAAAGCAGGGCAGCCTCTTTCCTGCTGCAGTTCCATGAGAAGAGGAGGTTAATTAGCAAGCAGCAACCAGTGCCTGGGAGAGATTGGCACCCACAGCCCTGAGCACCTTTTGGTGCCTTTTGGTGCAGATCCTGGGGTGCAGGCAGCTCAGTAAACCCATTTAACTGGTACTCAAAACCACCTAAACTGCACAATGACTTTTCCCCCATTCAATACTCAGCCATTAGGCCTAAGCTAACCTAAAGCTAAATGGCAAGTATAGCTAAACTCTACAAATAACACACTGAAGCATCTCTGCAACCCAAAACTCTTCCATCTGCAATAATTTTCACATGCAAATCTCATCAGACCCTCTCAATACCCGAGTTAATAACTCACACTGCTGCACCCTGACAGGCTGAACTGCTCATTTTCCTACTGCATTTTTTCTGTCTTGAAATATGGTCTCCTCTAGCTAATGCAAATTGATATTTTCACCCAGCCTATTTGACAGATCTACAATTTAGTATTCAAATAACATTTCAAGAATAAAACCAGTTTGTGATGCAGACACCAGTCCCTAGCATGAATTTTAGGTGTCCATATTAACCTGATATCTCTCTGCAAGCCAACAAGAAGCCTCTCAGAGCAGGCTGCTGCCTCTGCTCTTGTCAAAAACAAGAAGTGGAGAGATTATCAGGGAAAAGAAGCGACGTGTTCTGGTCGGGTGTGTGTATGGGTATGTAAGAGGTGGTGGGATGGGGCTGGCCTTGGGAGGGATGGATCCCACTGTGGGCAGCAGCATGGGGTGAATCTTGAGGGATCTGCCAGCCCTGGGTTTCTGGTGCTCTGCAGCTAAAGCATAACTCTCTCATTCAATTAAATGTTTTGAAGGGAAAAGTCTTAAACTGCTAATGGAAGGATCTCAAACACTCACTGCTCACTGGGCTGGCTGTGCAGAGCCCCAGCTTCACCCCACACCTCCTGATGACCTTGCCACGGTGTGGGAGCCCTTGGGGTGCAGCAGCACTGCATCTACATCTGCTCCTCTGCAGGAGGCAGCTCCCAGCCTCATCCCAATTAATCGTCTCCTAATGACTTTCTGAACCAGGAGGATTTCCTTAATTATACCACACGTTAGACTTTAATCAAGAAATCCATCTTGCACGCCGCCCGAAACCCGGGGGCAGGGCGTGTTTGGCAAAGAGGAGCCTGGGGCACCCCCCCCTGCACGGAGGAGGTCCTGGCGGTGCCACCGGCCACCTCCAGGTGCCGAGGGGCTGAGCAAAGCCCGAGGACCCCCCGGGTACGGCCCCGGGGGACACCAGCGATGCCATCGGTGCCGCTGTGCCACCCTGGCGTTGCCAGTGGTAGGAC
>NW_008626574.1:0-7489 GCF_000691845.1 Merops nubicus
ATGGGAAGCCTTGGCTCTTTGTTTATATCACCTGTTGTGGGCCAAATCATGTCTTTTCTGGGATTGTTGGGGGTGGTGTCAATTTTATACGAACTGGTTGACTTGTTTGTACCCCTGGTGGTCATTCATGTCATGAGTTTCTTGTCTACAATACACTTGACTTGTTGTTTTGCCTTTCTGCTGGTTGCATCATTCTTGTTGGGCCTAGTCATTGGCAGAACAGTGCCTAAGACTCGTTGGGAAGATATCCTTCCAAACAGGAATGAGTACAGTGCAGCCAAACTGGTTGTCTGCCAGATGGCAGAAAAATCCACCCCTGAGTAGCCAGCTGGATTGAACATAGGAATTTGTTTTGAGTGGAGAGGTGTGCCCAATGCCTTTTTCTTCAGCATTAAAGCTGAAACCAGATGATGACTATGTAAGTGATACCTTGACCCAGCATAGCCTTAGGCACTTAGAAGAGAGCTGGTCAGTCTAGGAGGGCAGCAGGCTCAAGTTGAATCTGGTGTTTTGCTCCAGACCCAACCAAAATGATAATGCCAAAACTGAGGAGTGAGATGGCTGTCTTTCTCTGTAAGGGAGAATCTGTCACAGAATGGCCAGCAGACTGCAGATACCCATTGGCTACTGAATAAGTGTCATTAAAGTAGGCATAGCAACCCTGAACTTTTGGACAGGAAAAGAACAGGAAGTGATGAATCTAGCAACAGCTACAGATGAGCAAATATATACACATGTTAAATGGTGCTGCAAATTACAGAATAAGAAAAGTTAATGTTTAAAGACCTTTAAATTAATCAGCTCATCTACACTCCGTTTAACTTATCCCTCTGATACAGCAATGCCAGCCACAAGATATGATGGATTCCTCACAATGATGCTCCAAATCTTTGCTCCCATAGAGGGGGTGACCCTCTGCCTCAGGCAGGAGGCAAAATCCTGTTCTTTTCTTGCCCCTACAACAATGCTGATGCATTCACCCAAGTAATGTAGTGAAAGATGAGAAATACCCAGTACAAAGCCACTATTGCAGTGACTTCACAGCAGACTAGAATATCACTGACCACCTGTGACAGCCCTGTGAGTGCTGGTTTTGTGGCTGGACAGCGCTGACTGCCCTTCACTCTGGGCTAGTGGCAAAACCACCAGTCTGTAGAGCTCAACATGCCAGGCAGGTTTCTGTGCTGTGATTCTAGGGTCTTGAAATACTGTTTAACACTTAATACAATTAGCAAGACTAATAATGAGAAATGTATCCAAGGAATATCTAGAAAGTGTTAAAAAAAACCCACCCAAACTTACATTCCTTGCCTGGAGATTTCCTTGGGTTTTTCCACTCATGACCCATCACCTGTCCTGCTGTTGTGAAGTCGATGCTGGTGCCCTGCAGTAAGTGGGATGCCCGCTGGATGTCATGATTGCTCCACAACAATGCAAATGCAGTGTAATTTATCTAGCAGTCAAAATGTTATTCCTGAGAGGAAGCAATTTTAAGATGTAAGTTTTGTGCAGTTATTTTCTCTCTCTCTCTCTCTCTCTCTCTCTCTCTCTCTCTTTTTCTCTCTATTTCAGCCTCTCATCTATACACATGTATAAATCCTTGGGTTTCTTGAACTGTGCAGAGTCAGTAAGCCATAACTAAAACCCTGTGTCTGTTGGGTTATGTGTGAATTGTGTGAAAAGAAAACAATGACTTAAAGTTGTTCAAATAAATTACATAGGAGACTCTTGCCACTGATTTCAGAAAAAGTCACCCACATACCTTTGAAAATCAGAGCCTTATTGCCATGACTAATGAGAGGGCAAGTCTGTAATTGCAATCAAATAGATTCAATCACTTAATTCAGTGATTAATGAGATCAACAAATTGTATATGGGTCATCTCTGCTTTAGACTCATTCCCTCTCTATAAGTTCTTCACAGAGAGAAAGTATATAAATTAACCAAAACGCCCTCCCTCCTCGCCCCGCCTCTTTCCTCCTGCCAAAAACTCTTCTCCAACAATCTGAACTCATAGTGCACGGAAAACACAACTGAAAAGCCTACATTCTGCAAATGTCAGCAGAGGCTAGTTCTTATTTTAATTTACTATTTAAATATATTAAAGAAAAAAGGAATCTTGTTAAATGTCATAATCATAATGACAATCCAAATGAAATTAGCTAGAAGAGTCAATTAGATTCAGAGACCAAGCAGGAAACACAATGAGTCACTGGGAAAGGAGGATCCCCCAGACACTGCACAGCATGGATTATAGTCTTAAATGTCATGTGGAAATTAATACAGTGCTAATGTTCTCATATTTAAGGGTAGATTATTTGCTTAGTCTCCAGAAGGCAAGCTTTTCTATTTTTCTTGAAGAGTTAGGCAAACCTGTGGACTAGGTAAACACAGAAATTGTGCAGCGGGACCAAGCTGCCTGAATTAAGAAGCACACAAAGACTTTGGATGCACAAAGATTAATTTATAGAGATGAAGCTTGCAGTGATGCATAAATTATAAATGTTTTCAGCCGTAGTATCACAGAATCATTTCAGTTGGAAAAGACATTTAAGATCATCATTTGACCAATAATGTAGCACTGCCAGGTCATGACTAAACCATGTTCCTCAGCACTGCATCTAGACTTCTTTTAAAAACCTTCAGGGATGATGACTCCATCAATCATTTCCCTGGGCAGTCTGCTCCAGTGCTTGATAACCTTTTTGGTGAAAAAAGTTTTCCTAATATCCAAACTAAACTTCCCTTGTCACAACTTGAGGCTGATTCCTCTTGTTCTATTCCTTGCTGTGTGGGAGGAGAAACCAACATCCACCTTGCCACCACTGCCTTTCACATAGTCTCCCCTGTGCCTCCTTTTCTTCAGACTAAACAAGCCCAGCTCCCTCAGCCACTTCTCATAAGACTTGTTCTCTAGACCCTTCACTGGCTTCATTGCTCTTCTTTGGTTATACTCCAGCATCTCAATGTCTTTCCTGTAGTGAGGATCTCAAAGCCAAAGACAGTATTTGAGGTGTGACCTCATCAGTGTTGACAGGGTGACAATAATTTCTCTAGTCCTGTTGGTCATACTGTTTCTGATACAGTCCTATTATTTTCAGTATCAAAATAGCCAGTATTCAGGTGTGACCAGAAGGGAGAAAGGAAATGGAAGAGTAATACGTTTGTGAAAAAGATATATAATTTGTTGTCATTTAATGAAGAGCTAATATTAGTCCTTTTTGTCTCTCCCTCTGGCTTTACTTTCCTGTAATGTTGACAGAGGCAATTTCATGATTCTCCTCTATACGTACATTGGTCATTCCTACCAATGCTGCTATCTACAGTAACAGGACTTACAGACCTCAGCAACAGATATTTTCCTTATTGGTCCACCTCATATAGTTGTATGTCTTGTAGTTTTATTGACTGTCCAGATACTCATTCATTGGTCAAGATCTTTTTCAAGATCAGCTTTCTGGTTTGCATTCTACTGTCTTATTTATTCAGCAAAAAACAACTTTGGATTATGACTATGTTCTTATAAGTCTTTTCTGTCACTCAGTCACTAATAATTTGCACCTATCTGCAGTATAAACAGGTCAGAGTAAAGGTACAAGATTAACTCACAACTTGCAGATAACTTCAGAACTACTTCAAAGGTGACAGGATACAATTTGAACATTATGTGAGTTAAAACTAGAAAAGGCCTTACAGTTTCTAAAATATACAGCATACAAATATTATTCCTATCTCTTCCCCTTCTCCAATTAACTTGCAATTCATATTAGGACCTCTCTTATCTTTGTCTTTTTTTTTTTTTTGTTTTTTTTCTTTTTCAGTCTCAACATGAAAGATTATGAAGGACAAAAGGAGAAAGTAAGTTCACGAAGTGAAAGTGACTCTTGATTACTTAAATTTCTGGTGGATGATTTATCTTTTACAACACAGCTCCTGAGAGCATGAAAAATATAAGCAATGGCTTTGCAGTTTAACATTTTAATTATTTTGCCCTTGCTTTGAACATCGCAGGTAAGTTTCTTTCTATTGGGAAGCAGAAAGGACAAACTCAGCTGGGATGGTCCAGGCATCAAGCAAAGACCTTTCTCCTTCAAGATGTGGCTGATGGTCTTTAGTGTCTGTGCCTCCCAACAGTTCTGTGCTTCTCCTGAGTCTATCCCATTTCTTTTGGGATGGAGTGGCTGGGAAAGCTGTGGGTGAACAGTACTTTTTGTGCTATGCCGTAGTGATATTTTGTGCTTAATTCTCTTCTTCCTATTCCTAACTGTCTTTTTGCCTTTCCTCCTACTGAACATTGAGCTGACATTTCAGGAAATTATCCAGAGTTATTCTGAGACCTCTTTCATGAATTGTTAATGTCGAGCCCATTATTGCATATGTATAGTTAGGATTGTTATTTTGCCATGTGCATTACTTTGCATTTATTGACATTGAATCTCTTCTGCCATTTATTACCCCACCACATAGTATCATGAGAGCTTTCTGCAAGTCTTTGAGGATGGTTTTAAGTTTGATCTTCCTAAAAGCTTTTCTACGAGCTGAAAATTTGCCACCTCACTAAAAGAGATTCATTACATTAATAGCCATGAGCAGACTTCTACAGTTCAGTGATGGATATATGGTGAACAGAGCTGACTATAGCCCTGAAACTTACTCTCGGTGGGATAACCATCACTGTGAAAACCGACCAGCCACAGCTTTTAACTGCTCAGCTTTTAAATTAATAGTTATTCATTAGTGGGCTCTCTCCTTTTTTCTTCAATGACAGCTTAGTATCTTTAAGAGCTTTTAGTGCTCAAACATTTCAAAAGCTTTTGGGAAATTCATGTACAAGAAAAAAACATGTCACACCTCTCTATGTGATCACTGATTTCTTAACAGAGTATCAATAGCTTTTTGAAGCATCTCTTTCCATTAAAAATCCATGCTGGATCTTACTTTTCTCCAGTATAGTTGTGTGTTATTTATTACAGAACTACCACCATTCAGAGTTCACTCTGTCATCCAGGCTTACTGCACAGTAGCTGCCACCATCAGTGAAGCTCTTAGAATGGTCCCATTCTCTGCCTTTTATTTGTCCTCTACAGGCACCCACGTAAACCATAGATTTAAAGCTACCAAACTTCATAGTTTAGCAGTGTCATACTTCTGCTCCTTCACATTGGGTGAAGACGGTCTAATGCTCTCAGTTCCTTATGATTCTGCTTATGACACTATGGGTTGGGATTTTTCTCTCGGCCCCATGAGGCTCTGGGGGCTCTGGTGTCAGTGAGTCTCATAGCTCCTAGGGGAGGGGCACCTAGAGGAAAAGTTAATTTAGCTTTTCTTCTTCAGATTGGTCTTTCTTGAGTGCTCCCTTTTAGATATAAGTGAGACTTTTCAGCTTGGCTTGTTCTCTGTCAGCCTTCCAGATACTATTTGGAAAGGCTGGTATTTTTGATATTTTTAGTTCTTTAAGAAGTCATTCTTCCTTGTCTTTCAGACACATCTGATAAGGTTTTACAGACTATTTCTTAGAATTTAAGCTATTGTTTATTTTTCTCATTGAGACCTTTTTTTTTAAAAAAAAAAAAAAAAAGATTCCTCATGATAACATCACTCTGCAGCACTTTCATCACTCATGGCAGCATTTACTCTGCTGTTTAATACTGTTGGCTTTTACTGTGGTCAGATGGTAATCTTTTCTCATGGGTAATACATTCTGAGCCTCTAATGGGCAATCTGTAAAGAATTCAATAAACTGGGCCTCCTACATGTGTTTTGTGTCTCTGCCAGTCCGTTGAATTCCCTTCTGTGTAGCCTTCTCATTCTGGTCTTTTTGAAATTAAATACACCCATGAGTATTCTGTATTTGGAGTACCTTTTATTTACCTTACAGTTACTAATCTAGGGTGGCTGTTTGATATTGACATCATGGAACAGCTACTTTGCCTTGCTTGGGTTAAAATCTTGACAGGAGAGAACTGGCTTACCTAATGGTTCATGTTGTTTAATAATCTGGCTGCAGTGTCTCTCCCAAGAGTGAATTTACTTAGGTAATAAGGAGAAAGACTGGACTATTTGTACCACTGTTCTTACCGTGGGTTGACCATGGCCAGCAGCCAAACACCTACCCAACATCTCTCTTAATCTCCTGTCTGATGGGATGGGGAGAAGACAGAAGGAAAGTCAGAATACTCATGGATGAAGATGATGACAGTTTAGCAGGGAAAGGAAAAACAAAGTGCACAAGCAAAGGAAAAAGAAGAATTAATTCACTACTTTGCATCAGAAGGCAGATATCCAGTTAATTCCAGCAAAACAGGGCCTCAGTATGTGCAATGGTTTGCTTGGCAAGACAAATACCACAACAACAAATGCCTCCCCTTCCTCCACCTTTCCTTGAGCTTTTAAAGCTGAGGATGAGGAAATATCCCTTTTGGTCAATTAACATCAGCTGACCTGGCTATGTCCTCTCCCAGCCTGTTGCTCACTCCCAGCCTTCTCACTTTAGGTGAGGGGGAGAAGAGAGAAAGCCTTGATGCTGTGCAAGCAATATTTCATTGATAGCCGAAACATCAGTGTGTTATCAGCATTGTTTTAGCCACAAATCCAAAGCACAGCACCACACTGGCTTCTATGAAGAAAGTTAAGTTCATTCCAGCTAAACCCAGTACAATTAAGGGTAGAAAGGAGGACTCTGGGAATTACCGACCTGTCAGCTTCACCTCTGTGCCTGGGAAGATCATGGAACAGATCCTCCTAGAAGCTATGCTAAGGCATATGAAGGACAGGGAGGGGATTTGAGACAGGCAGCATAGCTTCATGAAGGGCAAGTCCTGCCTGACCAACCTAGTGGCTTTCTATGATGGAGTGACTACATCAGTGGACAAAGGAAAAGCTATGGATGTGGTCTGTCTGGAGTTCTGAAGCAATCCCCCACAACACTTTTCTTCCAAATTGGAGATATACAGATTTGATGGGTGGATGTTCTGCCAATGACCAAGCCCAACAAAAATGATACCACCAGCAGGACGATGAACCAATACACAGACTGTATTGTAGACAAGAAGGACATTCCATGAATGATCACTGGGGGTGCCAACAGATCAAGCAGCAGGTACATAATTGATGCCACCCCCAATGATCTCACAAAGGACAGAACTCGGCACAGGTGGTTCAAACAGAGACCCGAGGTTGCTGACAGTTGGCATGGGAAACAGCCAGACCAGCAAGCTGAACACATAAAAGAAAGGTGACCACATAGTGACTCTCACCCGATCGGCCCGTGTTCGCAAAGGTCTTGAGCGGACTAGGGCCCAGCTTCAAGGAGAGTCAGGAGGTCTGCCCTGAACCAAGAAGCTCTGTGGAGTGCACTCCACAGACAGACAGACACTCCTCCCTTCCTGCAAGCGGTCCCAGTTTTTATCGCCAAGCAGACACCTGACCTTTGTCAACTCAGTGCGGGACCCCTGGGGCTCATTTCCCTTATGGCTCTCCCTGCAGGGCC
>NW_008626574.1:7518-14018 GCF_000691845.1 Merops nubicus
TGAAGGGCTGGGGGAATCACCCATATGTCAACCTTAATTCGGGGCTCGGCGTTCAAACCCCAGCATTTTAGTGGACTGTTTAATGGATAAGGAATTGGTTGGATGGTCATACAGAGGGTAGTGCTCAATGCTCTATGTCCAGATGGAGACTGGTGACAAGTGGTGTCCCTCACAGGTCCGCACTGGCACCAGTGCGCTTTACATCTTCATCCATGACACAGTGGAATTGAGTGCACCCTCAGCAAGTTTGCAGACAACACCAAGCTGAGTGGTGTAGTTGAGACACCTGAGGGACAGGATGGCATCCAGAGGGATGTGGAAAGACTTGAGAAGTGGACCTGTGTGAACCTTATGTGGTTTATACGATATACTCCCAGCCAACTGGTGGTTGTGTTCAGCATGGTAAGCACATAGTGATACAGTGATAGTGTAGTCAGTTTGCTGTGCCTCACCATACTGATAACCCAGCCACAACCCTCTATTACAAGGAGAATTTACTCACATAACTCACTTGATTGCAGCATGTGCTTTGCATTCATGGATGACCTGTCTGATGGCCTCAAAACTCAGGTCCACACTTTGATCACGAGCCCATCTGTATATTGCATCTTTCCCCAGATGTCCCCATATTTCATGGGGCTATTGAGCTATGAATAGCTCACCCTTATGTACCCAGCACAAGTCTGTGGGAGCCACTTCAGTTCTGGCAGCCTGGTTATTGTTCTGATATTCTTTGGTGACATGGTTCTTGGGCTTGTAAGTATCCACATGATCTACCTTCACAGCAGTGTTTTCTAACCAGGCACTGATTTCTTGCCACCAGCTCAAATGGATTTACCTCTGCACTGTCAGTTTATGTTTCCATTGTCACCTCCGTATGGTGTTTGTCCACGGGGTCAGTACATGGGTAGAGTACTGGCCATTTTTCTCTAAGCACAGCTGGAGGGCTTTCAATTCAGCAAACTGACTTGACTTGCTTTCTCCTTCAACAACTTCGATGACTTGCCATGTAGGACTCCACACAGCAGCTTTAAATGATTTCCTATAACACAACATGATCTGTTGGTGAAGAGACGTCCTGGTTTAGGCCTATGCACTGCAGAAAACTGCAATGAGGAGGAGAGAATCTATTCTAATGCATCTCCAAAGAACCTCAGCTGTTACTGGGGCTGGTGGGTAGAGATGTTTTCCACTATGGTTCCAGGTGAGGAAAGACTCCAAATATGAATAGTAATGGGGATGGAACATAGGAACTGAATTATACTGAATACTGAATGTTTATATGCATCTGTTTCTTAGACAGAAATTGGAGGCTTTGATGGATGGGAAAGTTCTTCGGGAAGGGAAGCACTAATGACATCCATACAAAGCCCAAGGAGTTTTGTATTCTCAGTAGCAAGTCCTTGAATGTTAATTGCAATTTATGAGACAAAACAGAATTCAGCAGCCAGGAAACATGTCAGGAATATAGTGCATGGTTGTAGCTGTGTGTTTTAGATGACTATTCAGAGATCTACAATATCAGAGCGCCTACAAAGAGATTGTAGAGGCAAAGTTACTTCTGCAAATAATAGGTTAACTGCTCTGTCTTGTCTGAAAGAGAGGAGGTGCCTAGCATTCTGCCATGTATGAAGTGCTGGTACCTGGAAAATAACAGCTGATTTTCTGCTCTATTATATATATAGTACTATAATATCTATACGTTGTTAAAGAGTTTGGGCGCTTTGTTCTTTCTTAGAGACAATCACTTGAAAAAAGAACATATTTGTCTAGGCTGTGAGGTCTGGCTGATACTTAGAATCAGTAGGCAGCCTTTCAGGTTTAGAAAAATCAGAACATAGAGGTCATGTCTCATTTTTTTTGCCCTTCTTTAGTTACAAAAGCAATTAATTTCTTTCACCCACCAAAATGGCTCCTGGCTGCTTTCTACACAAAAGGTTCGTTACTATATGCTGAAGAACAGCTTTGGCTTTGCAAACAGAAAATCCAGTAATACTTAGCATAAACTCGCTGATCTAGGACACATGAAGTGATTTAAGGATATGTCCAGTGAAGAAAAGGAAGACAAGGTGGGCAAGCAGATTTGCGTTTTAAACCTTATCCTTTGACCTTTGAAGATATTGGGTATTTATATAAATTATCAGAGGTGAGGAGGGAGGGAAGAAAATACATCAAAATTATACATTAAAAGCAGGTCCTAGTGCAGTCTCAAATTCCTTCACCTAAACTGAAGATAATTTCTTGCAATTTAGGTGCTGATATTAACACAGTTCAGCTGTTGGTCCAGTAGATCACAGGTTTCACATGCCAGCACTTCGGCATCTGGACAGATGGTTTGCTGATATAAAGAGAGTAGGTGACAAATAGTGTCAAAACACCACAGACAAACATGGAAGTATAGAAGAAGGCTGCTCAGCCACATGCTTTAGTGGCTTTGGAGGCTTTGCCTGTTGAACTAAACAGGAGCAGGCAGGGGCTCAGCCCCTTGCAGGCAGTCATCTTCACTGATACAGGGTTGCTCTGCTCTGTGTCTCTGCTTCAGCATCTGGATTTTTCCTTTCCTTGCATGCATTTCATTGGGAAACAAAAAGCCTGTCATGGGACTGAAAACTGGTGAGACTGGTACACAGGTATTTGAAGTCTGGGCACTGCATTATTGAGCTGAACAATACATTTTAAAAAGCAAGACCCAGGTATATCTTTCATCCACCAAAATATATAATCCTGGTAAGTGAGTGTAGAGAATTGCTAGTGTGCCTCTAGTAGGGGAAGGCAAAACACAGAGGGTTGCAGATACAGTTATTTTATCCAAAACAAATGGGCTGAAGAATAAAATTTCTCATCAGAGTAATCAACTTTAAAGAATCCTCCTTTTCTTGACCTTAATCCTTTTTCACTTATTGCACTTAGGTAATTTTAAAAACATCACTGTAACTATTTTATGCCTGCTCTTGTTAATTTTCTTTAAGTACAGTAAAATAACATTTTATTGCTTGCACAATTCCCTGAACAATTGCATTTTCTTTGTCACACTTCCTTGGCAAGTAAAACTGCCTGAGCAATGATTGTTGGGTAAATTAGTATCTTCACAAGCTCATTTTGCACTTTGGAGTTTCAAATGTTGCTTGCTAAGAAAACTCCTTTCCTGTTGTTATTGAATGTGAAAGGAAGGAAGAAGATGAGTAAATTTTCGTAATAGAAGTGTTAGAGACACTTTTGAATGTCAGTTTTATGTATGTTGATATAGCCTCTAGACACAAATCTGCTTCTGACTGTGATTTCACTAGTGTGCCGTGACTTCTCACACTGTCTAATGAGCAAGCACAAAGGGAATAATAGGTCTATTGATTTAAATCTTATTTAACAAAACAAAAAGGTATTGGTGACAGTGTGGAATTCCATGGGTATCTCTAGGATAAAAACAATCACGCAGGAAGCAGGATGGGGTTCTCAAATGTCTGTGTTGCACAATACCAGGGATTTAATTTAGGGGTGACTCAGCTTAACCTGTGGGGTAGACTGTCTCTAGAGGTCTTGTGCCCTGTTGTCAGGGTCCTGGGATCTACAGGAGAGGGTGGCAACTCCTCCTTTGCTGTTTGCCTGAGCTCTCTTACTGCAAAACCAGTGGATGGATGATGAGGTGTGGACATCGCTGTGTGGCTGCAATGCACCTCACCTTGGCATGCACACCCTGACAGGTGTCTCCATGACCCCTCCAGGGTCTCATGGTTTGGATGTCACCTGAATGGACAGCTTCAGTAGCTTAAATTCTCTCAATAGCCTATGGAAAGAGGGTGACAAAAACTCTGGGGATTTAACTGTCGAGTGCCAATTAGATTCTCACATTAGATGGAGTGACCATTTCCACAGCAGTACAGCAATTCTATCTTTCTCCAAATTCCACTTTTGGGTAACTTTGGGTTGAAATGCTAGCACCTAATATAGTGGCATTGTGTTTGGTGTCACCTAGAGCTTCCAAAGAATAAGATCTAAAATACTGGCCTGGCACATTTCCAACAGATAAAACACAGTATGTGAGTGTATAGAGATATGAGAGGCAGGCTTATGAATGTAGACTTATGATTGTGGAAGATCATGTTTATTATGTAACTGGTGCCTTTCCTGACATAGGTTAGATATTTATTTTTACTTACAACTAATGCAGACAAAAAATATGCAACAGAAAAGGTGTTGATTAATAAATGAGTGCAGGTTAGAATGGCTCAGCTGCATTTCCTTCTGTGCAGTGAAGGATAACACTGGTGTGATGGAGGAAGACAGAACAATACTTATTAATGGTTAGTAAGATAATTAGCAGAAATTTAGATCTTAAGACTGACATGGGCTCCTGAAGTCTGCTAATTAAACCATTTTAAGACCTGATCAAAGGCATTTAATGTGGAGATTGTTTAGCAAGATGGAGGTAATTAGATGAAGGCTATTAGCAATCTACTTCTGCAAAGTGTAACCTATTGTTGCTACCTAAAATGTGACACTACCTGCAAATCCTGTGTTCCTTGGTGTAGCAGCCTAATGATTAAATACCAAGTACAGATTAGGCCAGGAACAAGCTTTGCATTCTAGTTCACAGCAAATACAGACTGATCTGGAGAGTAGTAAAGATGCAGGTTAAGAAAGGGTGGATGTCCTTTCAGAGATGCCTATTTCTCTTCACTGAAGAGGTGCCTCAGTTTTTGTGGCTAGAGCTAAGTGGGATGGCTCCTGCAGCTGATACGAGATTTAGCTGGGACTGAATCAGCACAAATAACTGTGGCTGCAATCCTGTCACTGTCTCCTCTGGCTGCTGCCTACATATCAAACTCCTGTGCTTGCTTTTCCTTTTTTACTTCCATGTCCTCCACCAAGACTCAGAGCTGAACCCCCTTCCCCAGGTGCCCTGGTCCTCTGGAAAGGGTTGGCCACCTCTGCATTCTATAGACCTCTCCTCCTAAAGCAGAGGGCAGCTATTCCTCCAGCAGTGTCCCTTGGGGGTGAATTTCAGGTTAGTTTTGCTTCCCATAGGGATGATAGATCAACCTGTCTGCTTGCATCCGAAGTAAGTACTCTGCTGACTGGGTTACAAGGTAGGAACAGGCTCTGCTTTTTGACAGAGGTTTAGTAGGGGCTTGAGGGCCTTTTCCAGGTGAGCTGCTGCTGCAGCTGAAATCTGGCAGACTGTCATTTTTGTTTGTGTGCAGACCTGAGCTAAGCTGAGATGATTAGTTCTGTCAAGGTGTACGTGACAGTCAGCATACCTACTGGCAGAAATCATGTACCAGGGGAATTTTATGGGTAGGAATGCCAGCATCTGGAGAAATTTAAATAAAGGCTAATTTAGATAGAAGCTAGCCTGAGGTTTCAAACCTGTACATCATGCAAATCTAACTCCTATTGACCTATTAGTTTAAACAGTTTGAACATTCACCAAAAAATGTCTTAATAATTTATTAATTCTTTCTTAACCATTTACAAGTGGGACTCTAGTATGAAATGTGATTAAGCTTTGTCCATTTTGTTCCAAAAAACAGCTCCATGTAAGAAATTACTATAAATTATCCAAAGCAGCAGCAATTGTCAGCCTTAATCACAGCCCTCATTACACACTTGTACTATCACACAAGCTCCCCAGTTTTATTAAAACTCAAGAATGTTTCTGGTTTTTTTTTTTTTTTTTTTTCCCCCACAATTTTAACATGCATCCTCAGGGAAGCTTCTGTGAAGAAGGGGTCTGAAATTAGCTATGGCTGTTACTGTGCATTAAAAAAGCAACTAACTGAGCCCTCCACCTCCCAGTTCACGCCTCGCTCATCTGCTGCCCTCGCCCAGGAGTACTGAAGTGCTTGCTCTGAGAGGCCACCTCACAGATACCACTGCTCTTCTGCAAGCTCCAAAGGCACCGCTCGGGCCAGTGTCAAACATATGGACACTTTCTTTGTTGGAATCCAGCAAGTGGCTGATCATTTGCCTGTCAATCCCAGGAGGCTGGATCTGTCATCATGCCTCATGAATCAGACAGTAGTACTGCTCCTTTGGAAGCAATCGTGGGGAAGGGGAAAGGACCATGAGTGCACTGCCAAAGAACTCAGCTCATTGGGGCTGATGGATACATATTTATGGTGTTTATAGCTCCTCTGTTTGCCACACATGCCCGTCACCTGGGTCTGGACTCTAGTACAAGAACTGAAATGTTAGGAACCGGCACTATGGCTTTGTCTAACTGTCTGGATGCAACACTTTTAAATCCTTGCAATTTTCCCGGTTACATGCTGGGGGTGCTCAACAACTTCATTGTGCCTTTGTTATTTTGCTGGGAAGCAAAGCTGGGTAGGACCAGAGGGGGCCTGACAGGGGTTGGCTAAGGAGGGCCCTGGGAAGGGCAGTGGTCCCACAACACTGTTATAGATATATACTTCTATATGACTGTATAGCTCCAGGATAAGGAGGTGCTGTGGTTTGGAGTCAGGGCAGCCCCCAGAACCATAACAGATGCTCTCTGTAAA
>NW_008626575.1:0-8217 GCF_000691845.1 Merops nubicus
TTAGCTGTCCTAAAGCGTAGGTGTTTACTCCTGGGAACGCATGCTTCAAATTCATGGCGGTAGGAATATATCCAGAAGCCTCCCGAGTGCCTCGCCGCTGACCTGAGACCACCAGTGAGGAAAGAGTTACTGATGCTCAGTGTCTCCTACTTGTGCTGTAAAGGACATATAATTAATTAATTTTGCCAGCAGAATTGGGGGATTGATTCCATCTAAGTTTGCCCCACAGACACCCTCCCCCCACACACACACCCCCCACACCCCGTTATGGAGTAAGAAAAATAAGAAAAGTTGTCCCTGTTTGTAGAAAAGCCACTAGCAAGGAATTTTCTTAGGTGGAACATCATGCATGCAGAAACTTGTTCTTTTGATCTATTTGTTTGAGATAATGAATCTGTAATAGGAATTGGGCGTTGGTTTTTCTTCTGTGGTAACGTACCAACACTGGGCACTGCCTTAAGGGAAGAATAAAACAGAAACTTTTACTACCAGCAGATATCATACAATAGCTGGTGATACTAGCCTGTAGTTAATTCAGCATTCTAGTATTTACTGCTCCTTTTATAGGCATAGTTTAATCTCGGGTTAGTTTACTTATACAGCTGACGTATGTGAAGTATGACTTGCATCAAGTTACACATGTTGAAGTGTGCATGTACCGTAAAGTGATCCATAAGCAGGTTTTTTTTTTTGTTGTGTTGCAGGCAATAAAGTGGAACTGAAATGAACTTTGATTTTTCTTTGTGCTACAGCAGGAAATTACAGTCGTGTGTCATGCTGACGAAATATTTTTTTTTTCCCTTTTCTTTTTTAATCTTCTACATCAAGCCATTCTGCTGACTTCTGGCTGCTAGCTTTAAAACGCAGCGTGCACGCGGGGGGTAAACGGAAGGTAATACTGAAGTTATACAGACTTAAAGAAGGTAAGAGTCTATAGTTCTGCTCTTATGATGCCTAACTTTTTGCTCTGGCTTTTCTATAAAGGCAAATAACTGTCAAGTCAAAAGAGACTTGTTTTAATAAGTCCTAAACAAAATACTGTTGTATGTGATCATGTCAAAAGCTGTAATATTATTTACCTGGTGAAGAGTCTAATGAAACCAGTGGAAACTGCTGTCTCTGTTATAGGTATGGGATTGAAATACAAAAGCAGACAATAAATCCCTAAAATAACTCAAGTGCTTAGTATGAGATTTAAAGTGTATGTTCCACCAAACCAAATTCTCAGCTAATTTATAATTTCCCAACCTAATCATGCCATTTGCTGCCTAGTTTGTACTGGGAAATGTAAAAGAAGTAATTTGTCAGCTTGTATTCACAGAAATTTGTGCCTTTCTTGTTTTGTGTTTTATTTCCCAGGCTCTGAACCATGGACAGCCTCTGTGCAGCAAATACCACTTTTGCACTTGACCTTTTAAGAAAGCTGTGTGAGAGCAAGAGCAGCCAGAATGTATTCTTTTCTCCTTTTAGTATTTCTTCTGCTTTGTCTATGATCTTGCAGGGTGCAAGAGGTAACACCAAAGCCCAGATAGGAAAGGTATGTCCAAATAAACCTCGTGTATTGAATGTGATGAGACCATATGAACAACAGGTCTGTATTACAGACTGTGACCTGCACTTAGGATAAACTGCTAGTCCTTCTGGTGTTGGGAAGCAGACATCTTCCTTTGGTATGTGTGTAAGCTGTACCTGGTTTTGTGGTTGGTTTGTTTTGGTTTGGTTTGGTTTTTGTAATAGCGGGAGCTTCCTTCAGTGTGGAATTAAGAGGTTCCTTTTTTGGTTTTGTGTCATTTTAGTTGTTTTTTTTTGTTTGCTTGTTTTGTTTTTGAGACAGCTCTTCCTTTGGGATATCATTAAGATGTACTTGGTTTGGTTTTTTTAAGGTTTGATGATTCTCTGTCTACGTAAAATATTGTCTTCTACTGTTTTCTTTTGGCTTAATATCAGACTATACATGTTTTGAAAATGTAGCCAGCAAATTAAGAGTCCACCCTGTTTGTCAGAATGGCAGCTGCATTTAGTTGGTTTAGTTTTTTTCTTTTTAAACTTGCTCAGGTGGCAAATACCACTCGGCACATTTTTTACATATACAGCTGACAGTAATAAATGCATAATCAGTAATTTTTGTTATGATGTGTGCCTGTTTTGCACAGTGGAAGAGGAGTATAAACACATATTTTGTTTTCATTTAAATCTATAAAAGTTTCTCAAAAAAATATATTACTGCCGTACTTGGACATTCAAAAACTGTCTGGACATAGTCCTGGGCTACCAGCTGTAGGTGGCCCTGCTTGAGCACAGGGGTTGTACCAGAGGACCTGCAGAGGTCCCTTCCAATCTCAACCATTCTGTGATTCTTAAGTGCTTGGCTTGAGTGAGGGAAGCTCAACACTGCTGACTCTTGTCCCTCATTTATCACTTGTACCACATCTGGCTGGGTGCATCATATGTGACTTGCACGATAACCTCCAGATGGGAGGTGGGATGAAAAAATCTTTTGACTTCAAGTCACGTTTTTTACACTCAAAAGTCATTAGAAAAAAAAAAACCAAAGCTGAAGCAAGTGTGTTTAGGGAAGGCATAGACTCTGCTGATCATGTTTGTGTTTTCACAGGTGCTTTCTCTGAGGAAAGCTGAGGATGCTTCCAATGAGTATCAATCTCTTCTCTCTGAAATTAATGATCCAAACACCAAATATATACTGAGAACTGCTAACCGACTTTATGGAGAAAAGACATTTGAGTTTCTGTCAGTAAGTAACAGGAAATTTGTGGTGTTTTTTAGTGTAATGTACTTGCTACATATTTCCTTTGGAGGTCAAAGGCAGGCTTTGGGGTTTACTTTCCAGATTCTCTAGGCTGAAACCTACTAATGCAGTAGATTATGGCAGAGTCCAGTATCTAAACTTGGTGGAGGAGCTCCTTTTAGACAACCTGTGATCTGAAGGCACAGCTGGTGCAAAGCACAGTAAAATCCATCAGACTCTTCAGGGTTTCATGATCCATTCATATTTTTGGATGTGGGACAAGTGGTTGTGACATATCTCTGTTCCTCTTGATTGTGTGTAACTATGATGGAAAAGCATTTTTTTTGCTCTTCATCATAGGCAGTATTTTCTAGTTTTTCTGTTATGTAAGTCATCCAGAGATCATACTGAGAGGAGTACATGGCTTTTAAGATTTTCCATATTAGGTTAATGGGTATTAACTTACATGTGTTCTTTTAGGTGCTTCCCTACAAGCAGGATGGTGAAAGGCTCTATCCCCTCCTGCCCCTTAAGTGATTTACAGCGATTCTTTTTAGGAAGAATGCTTGTCTAATAGTTAAAATTGTATGGATTGTACTCTAAAAGTTTGCTTCTGTATAATAAAGATCTAACTAAATCAGAGAGAAGGTATATTTTTTTTTCCTCTCTTAAGAAAAATCAGTTTACCTTCTGAACTGTGTTTTTTTATTAGTCTGGGAGGTTTAACAATAACATTCAAGTAGAGAGAAGCTTAAAAAAAAAAACTCCAAAAACTGGCCACATCATTTCTCAATTAAATTATGTAGAACTTTGTAGCAATGTAGATAAGCAGTTTGACTTAATAACATACACAGGACAAATCCTAGTTTAAATAAATAATATAAAACCTAATAGGGGTGTGTCAGACAAAACTTCAGTGGCTTTCTATGAAACCGGAGGGAGGGAAGTGGGCAGATGGTCTTGGTGTATTTAAGAATCATCTGTGGCTGAATGAGAGTGAAGGAGATTGCTGAAAAGCTGTTCTGAATGTCTGTGTTAGTCGTTTATAGAGTCAACTCAGAAACTCTACCATGCTGGCCTAGAACCGACTGACTTCATCCATGCTTGGGAGGATTCCAGAAAACAAATAAATGGCTGGGTAAAGGAAAGGACTGAAGGTGAGTGTTTTGTAAAATGCCCTGTTGTTTTCCGTGGCATCCAGGGCTTGGGTAAACAGCTATTTCAAGATACAATATTGTGATTTAGGAAAAAACCCCAGACTTTGAACTCTTGCTCTGTTCAGTACATAATTCTCTTATTGTGTATTAATTACAGAGTAGATACTATGCTAGATAATAATGAGATACATGTTAAGCTGTTAAATGTTTTCTTTTTTTTTTCTATGTATCATAAAGGTAAAATTCAGAACATGTTGGCACAGGGGATTCTTGATTCACAGACCAGACTTGTATTGGTGAATGCCATTTATTTCAAAGGCAGCTGGGAAAAGCAGTTCAACAAAGAGAAAACAGCAGAAATGCCATTTCAAATTAACAAGGTTAGATGTGCTAAAATGCTGACAATGCATTGTTACTCTGAAGTACTCTGAAATGAATACCTTGACCTCTGAAGAAAAAAGTTATTCAAGCAGGGTTACCTTGGGTTGGCTGTTTGAAACTTCAAATATCCTGTCCCTTTAATATGAATGCTCTTTGTTTAATTTCTGTTATGTTTCACATATAACAAGTATTTCTTAAATTCCATCTTTTCTTTTTTCCTTTTACCCTTTGGTTTGAGAGGTAGCCCTCTTACATAGTTACAAAACCTAGAACTGAAACTTGAGTGAAGCTGCCCTGCTGTGGTGAGCTCATGACCTAGATCTGAATGTTCCTGGAGTAAGGCACAGCCTAGCTCTGAGATTTCCTTTTGCTTTGTAAATACAGAGTATATCTTATGTTATTTTTTAAAATATTGGAGTCTTTGGGATCCAGGTAACTACTGGAGAAAGTTTTAAGATGTAAGGTTGGAGAATGCTGCTTAGGCTCACTCAAACACCTCGGTTTTAGATACACTAGCTGCAACTCTCTTTCCTTGTGCAACTAAATGGCTTTCATCCTACTCCTAACGAGCTGCTGATGAGCTGCAGAAGTGAGTAGGCTGAAATGAGCACCTGGAAACCCCAGAGGTAACCTCATGTTTACAATCTGTCCAGTAGCAAAGAGTTGCTTCAACATCCCAAGAGTTTTTCCAGTATCCTGTGACATTTCTGTGACTCTTGCACTTATGACTCACTGGATGGTTTTTACATGCTGTGTGGCCTTGTGTCTTTATCACAGATGTTTCCACATTAGTAATTAAAAATGGAATCTCAGGGAACTTCTCACTTCCTGCTTTACAGAAGATAGTGGTGGGGGCTGTACTCTGTGGGGTGTTTGGTTCTCTTTAGACAAATCCTAAAATGCCCTGAGTAACTGGATGCCTGCTTTGAATTTTGAGACCAGCATACTAGCTCAGTACTAACTGTCAGTATCTCTTAATTTTTAGAAAGAGACCAAACTTGTGCAGATGATGATGATGAAGGATAGTTTTAACATGACCTATATTGGGGACTTCCAGACCAAAATCCTTGAGCTGCCCTATGTCGGTAATGAGCTCAGCATGTTCATCCTGCTCCCTGATGCAATTGAAGATGGATCCACTGGTTTGGAACATGTAAGTTGTGGAGCTAAGTGCACAGACAGTCTGCATCCTTCCAGGGAAGAAAGTCTGGTATTGCATATAGCTCTGGAATTGAACTGCAAGTCTGTTATGTCACTGGCACTCAGCACAAGCCGAAATGTCCCACGCCTCCCTGCCCTCAAAGTGATTGTCAGGCTTTGTATCACTGATCAAGCTCTGTGATCCCCTTAGCCGGAGGCTCAGGAAGACCACCTGACCCTTCTCAGGAGCAGAGGTTAGCAGTGGTTATGGTGAGCATCCTGTGTGGTGAGAGGGGACTTGGGGAAGCTTTTAAGGAAGTCCTGCAGCTTCTCCTATAGATCTTTAGTTTTGAACAGCTGACATTGTCTCTGGTCCACCACCTGGAAGCAGGCTCACAGGAAAGTGCAGGATCTCTTCTGTTGAGGAGGTGCAAGTTTTGGCTTTTTCATGCTCTGGACAAGGACCTTATTAATAGGTCATTGTGTCTGCAGAGGGCCTTGTAAGCAGACTTCTTTGTCAGCCTGTCAACCTGAAGGAGGATCCTTCGGTTAAGAGACAGAAGAACTGGGTTGAGTTTCTTTGGGACTTTGTCATCAGTTCTGTACCTTTGCTTCACATATGTAAAAATCTAAAAGCAACCCCAATCTAACAGGTTTTATAAAAGTAAGCTTTTTACATGGAAGAGACTAAGTGTTATTGTTTCTACCAAAAAGCATATGGGATTGATCTCAGTGGGGACCACAGTCTCTAGTGAGAAGTGTAACTTGCACTTTTGGCTTGAGACACTCTAAACCCTGGAAAAAAGATGCATGTTAAGGCACTGCATAACCATACACAGTAATCCTTACTTCGGCCTGTGTAAAACTCTCATTTTAATGATGTAAATTTGGGTTTTTTCTTTAGCTGGAAAGAGAACTTACTTATGAGAAGCTGACAGATTGGATCAATCCTGAAATGATGGACTGTACAGAGGTGAGGGTGTCTTTACCCAGATTTAAACTGGAAGAAGATTATGCTCTGAAACCCCTTCTGAGAAGCATGGGAATGCCTGATGCCTTTGACTTAGGGAAGGCAGACTTCTCGGGAATGTCGGCTGGCAATGAGCTGGTGCTCTCTGAAGTGGTCCACAAGTCCTTTGTGGAAGTCAATGAAGAAGGCACCGAAGCAGCAGCTGCCACAGCAGGAGTGATGCTGCTGCGCTGTGCAATGATCGTTCCCGAGTTCACTGCAGATCATCCCTTCCTCTTCTTCATCCGGCACAACAGAACTTCCACCATTTTGTTCTGTGGCAGGTTTTGCTCTCCCTAAATCTCTTGGCAGAAGAGCCATGGCTATGCAGTAACTTTGTTTCTTTAGGGGCTATTTTTTTTTTTTTTTTTTTTTTTTTCCCTTCACTAACTGTCTCTTCCAGCTGTGCCTGAATCTACTCCTGTGGTCTTTACCTCAGGCTTGGATGAAATAACATTGCTACTCAGACATACCTGGTAACTGCCATTTAAAACAATTTTTGCACCTGGGTGTAGAGGTCTCCAACTTGCTCCTTACAGGAGATGTGTCCCACATGCTTAGTGAAGGCTTCATCTCTCCTTGCAGTTCCCATTGCAGCTTTACTTTTTGTGGCCACCAGTTGGGCAGTGTCATTTCACAGAAAAGGAAGTTAATTTTATTTCCAAGGAGGCTGGAGCACATCTTTAGCTCCCCTCTGCTTTTTCCTCCCATCCACAATCTGTCTTTCCCCCGCCCTGTCCACCTAGACTCATCCATTCAATGTCTTGATATATTGCCTAGAGGTGGATGGAGTCTCTGGCAGCCTGCTGCAAGTGTTGCTAAGCCTCCTGACTAGACAGGTTTTTCTGTGGGTAATAACTGAACAAGCACTTAGACAAGAATGGGAATAAAAACATGTCTTTGCACCAGATGTCCTTAAAGGGTATTCATGGGGTGAGAGGCATTGTTTTATCACCACAGGACACCAGGGTTTACTACTTATAATATAGCTCCAGTTCTTTAACAAAGAGTGTAATAAAAAAGCATGTGGTGCCTATGACAAAGCTTTAATTGTTTACTACTGTTACATATTGTTTCCTGTGCATAGTTTTATCCACGGTTGAGTTCTACTGAGTAATACCAAAGACATAGCTGAAATAGCTTTCCTAATACAGTGATTTCTTTGCTGTTTCTTTTCCTGAAATAAAAGAACTGTTAAGTGCTGTGGGACTGTGTTTCTTTTTTCTTCTACTGTAACTTATGCATTAAAAAAGAAATAATCTGTAATATGAAGAAGAATAATTATTTCTTGATGAAATACAACCAGCATTTCCAGGGTTTGGAATTCACTTTTAAACGCGGGATTTTCTGAATCCTGGGGACTTACTTGTGTTGCCGTGGAGTTTGGGACTGCCCTCACAAGGACTGCAGCGGTGGGGTCCTGAGGTAGGTGTTTGTTTCTGGGCAGCCCAGCTGTACTACCTCTTCTGGAGCTGTGCACAGTTCCACGGCTCCATGATCATCGGCCAAACGATGCTCGATTGCCCACGGTTAAGCTGCCTTTAACTGCAGTTTACCTGGGCCGGGCAGGGCGTGGCGGGTGTGTTCCTGGCGGACGGATCGAGGGCTAATGGAGGGGGAAAAAAAACCCAAAACATCGAGTTAAACCAAAGGGACCCTTCCGTGCTGTTACATTCTTTACGCTCTTAACGTAAAGACCGGTCTGACTCCGAAGTTGAGCGTAAACAGAGCAACGCAGTGCGGAGACAGACGGGCAGCCCCGGTGCGCCCGTCCCGCGGGGAAG